>NW_024412413.1:42092689-42143975 GCF_014898765.1 Herpailurus yagouaroundi
AAGAAATGGGCAGAAGACATGAACCCACATTTCTCCAAAGAAGACATACAAATAGTTAACAGACACAGGGAAAGATGCTCAACATCACTAATAATCAAGGAAATGCAAGTCAAAACCACAATGAGCTATCATCTCACACTTGTCAGAATGGCTAAAATCAAAAACACAAGAAGTAGCAAGCACTGTGAGGATGTGGGGAAAAAGGAACCCTCATGCACGGTTGGCAAGAATGCAAAGTGATATAGCCACTGTGAGAAACAGTATGGAAGTTCCTTAAAAAATTAAAAATAGAATTACCAGATGGTTTGGTAATTCCACTACTTAGTATTTACCCAAAGAATATGAAAACACTAATTTGGAAAGATATATACACCCCTATGTTTATTGCAGCATTATTTACTATAGCCAAATTATGGAAGGAGCCCAAGTGTCTGTCGATAGATGAATGAATAAAAAAGTGGTATATATAGGGGTGCCTGGGTGGTTCAGTTGGTTAAGAATCCGATTGTTGATTTCAGCTCAGGTCATGATCTCATGGTTGTGGGATCGAGCCCCAGGTTAGGCTCCACACGGCACAGATCCTGCTTTAGATTTTCTCTCTTCCTCCCCGTCTTCCTCTGGTGCTCTCCTGCTCGTACTCACTCAAATAAATACACAAACACATAAATACATAAATAAATTAGAATTGTTGAATCACTATATTGTATACCTGAAACTAATATACCACTATATGTTAATTATACTGGAATTACAATTTTTAAAAATTGTTTTTAATTAGGTGAATTCAAGGTTCGATATCATAAATAAAGTTTAGTATTCTTTTTTTTTTAATTTTTATTTTAGAGAGAGAACACATGAGTGGGGGCAAGGGGCAGAGAGAGAGAGAGAGAGAGAGAGAGAGAGAGAGAGAGAGAATCTTAAGCAGGCTCCACACTCGGAAAGAAGCCCTACGCAGGGCTCAATCTCATGACTCTGGGATCATGACCCCAACTGAAATCAAGAGTCAGACACTCTGACTGAGCTACCCAGGCACCCCTGAAGTTCAGTATTCTTAAAGACTGCCCTTCACACTACAAAAGAATTGTTGAATAGTTGGAATAAAGTCCATGTTGCTCATAAGACCTAAAATATTTACTATTTGGTCCTTTTTAGGAAAAGTTTGCTAACTTCTAGCTTAGACTATCACCTGGAGTTGGGAAGCCTTTCTCTTGTTCAGACTATACAGTCAGAATGCACAGACAAAATTGGGGATCTTTTGTTTGGGAGAGAGAGGGGGGAAAAATGAATTTGGATAGGTAGTCAACAGTGTCTGTTTTATGTTACCACATATTTTCTCTGGAATTTTCAATGAGCTTTCTCAGAATAGCTTCATCTTTAAATATTCATAGGTAATGGCAACTCATGTTTCAGCTGGAAATTGAAAAGTAAGCTGTTTTTCACAATCCTTCAGGCTAGGCAGAAAGTTTGGTATGAGTTAACGTAATTGTTTCTTCATTGTTTGCAAAAAGAAGTCCCAACGAGAATGGCACATAAAATCTTCTGTATCAGAGTCCTGTTCCCTCTCCAGCATCCCCTGCCACCTCAAGCACATGACTCCATTGCTCCTACCATTGTGAAACACTTAAAATTTCCTGAATTTACCAACCCCTTTCCTACCTCTTTGCTTTTGTCCATGCTTTTACTTCTATCTGGAATATTCTTTTCCTCTTATCCACATGGAAAATTTTTAAGGTGAGACTTTAGGGCATAACTCAGTTTTAATTTTTCTCTGAAAAACCTTACAGCACCACATCTGGGGCTCTATCTTATTTTGGTGTCTTTGCTGTGGTTTTCTAAAAAGAAGAACCTCAGACAAGGTTCACATTCACATTCCCTTAGTTTGGGACATGATCCCAGGGAACAAAAATTGGGGGTAGAGAACTAGGAGTAAAACAGGATAACAAAAAATTAGTATAGAGGTACATTATTGATCTGATTACCTTCATAGGCAGTAGGGGTTCTGCCTTGCTGGAGAACTTCTGAGGGGGCAGAATTAGGAATTGTTTGCTGAGACACAGATCGAAGGAAGCATCTTGTCCCCTACTGATATAGTTGCCTTAAGGAGTGTTCACTCTCTCATGTTTGCAGAGCAGAGAAGCCCCAGAGTAGTAAGTACGAGATTGCAGCTATCAGCTATCAGGTGTCACCTTGGCTCAACTGGATAGGAAATGGGCATAAGAGATGTCTGATATACTCCACAATGTGTATTACTCAGATTTGCTAGTACCCTGCTTTTTATGTGGTCTACCATACAGGTGGTAGCTGACAGCAATGCCCACAAAAGATCTGATGCAGGAGTGTTAGAGAGACAAGCAACATTCCCTTACAAGCTGTAATTGGACTCAAGGCCATAATTAATATCCATCCTCTCTCTTTTCCTCCACCCTGGTTTAACTAGGTTGTTGGCCCAGTGAGCTACCCATTTCTTCATCTTGGAGGGGCTGAAGCCCTATTGCTTCAGCCTGATTGGGTAAGGGCTGTTGCATTTATCCATTTATGGTTATCATTGGGTGTGGAAGCACCTTGCTACTCACCTTATCAGTGTAGCATGATAGTCTATAGAGTATCCATTTGATCAACATCCTTGTGGACATTGTGATCAATGTCCTTGTGACAAGAGAGCAAGAAAGTTAACATAGCTCTGGGGCAAGACAGTGAATGTGTGTGTACTCCTCTCTTTTCTACATAAATGGTAACTGCTTTTGCTCTTTTTTACTGACAGGGATTGAGAAGAACCTACTTACTGGAGTGATAACCATGTACCAGATGTCAAAGGCTGCATGGTAATATTCTATCAAATATACCATACCTGGCACAGCAGCTGTATTGGGGCTATTCTTAGGTTAACTGAACAGGGATATGATGGGCACCGAAACCTATACATCTCTCTCTCTTTTTTTTTTTTTTAATGTTTATTTATTTTTGAGAGACAAAGTGTGAGTGGGGGAGGGGCAGAGAGAGAGAGAAGGACACAGAATCCAAAGAGGCTCCAGGCTCTGAGCTGTCAACACAGAGCCTGACACGGGTTCTGTCATGACCTGAGCCGAAGTCGGACGCTTAACTGACTGAGCCACCCAGGCACCCCAAAACCTATGCATCTCTTAAGTCTTCAGTGGTGACACTGGTCTCTATATTTCCTCTCAGGATGCTATATTCCTTCTGAATCACTATCTTAGCCAGTGAGAATGTTCAGTTTCAGGGGCTTCCACTGGTCCTTCCTCTTACAATAATTTTTACTGCATAGAACAAGAAACCAAAGTAAGATTCTGCTGGTTTCTGAGTGCATCCATTCCAATCATTCACTTGGAAACCAGGGATATAAGCAAAACTGGGTCTATGACTCCAGGGGACCACCGTAAGAGGAACCTGAGCCATCTGGTTTCCATGAACTACCACTTTACGCAGAAGCTATGATAGTGCTTCTAGCTTTATGGTATTAGTGTCAGCTCAGAACCTGTATCCAACAAGCCTTGAAATGCTTTTACACTTCTCCTTTCTCAATGTGCAATTTCCCCTTAAATGGGCATATGCCCTTCTGGAGAATAATTGGGAGAATATATAGTATACATACTTATTCTAGTATTGCTGGGTCATTACTCAACCCCCCTTCAAATGATGGACTTCAGGTCTGAGAACTTGCTTAATCTGTAAAGTGGTTAAGAGGCTGCATTTTTTCATTGAGACAGCTGGCATCAGCCTTCTGCTCACCAGCTGCTGACTGTTTCTGGTTATATGTATAGGTTAAGTAACACCCTAGTGGATGCTCATTTAACTTGCCCTGAGGAACACCACGGTCTATTAATCATTATCACAGAGCCCTATGGGTGAAGACATTCTGGTTGCCACTCTGGCCTTGCAGCCCATTATCATAATTATGTACACTTTCCTTCTGTCAGTCAAGTGCTCCATCTGGCCTCTTCTATTTTAGGTTTTTATCAATCCAATTGATACTGGGGAGTCCAGTTCTACAGTACCATCTCTTAATGTCAACTACAGTGAATAGTTATAACTGAGCTTTTCAAAGATGTCAATGGTGCTCTCATAACTGTATTTCTTAGGGTACGTCTTCTGGGCCCTTACAAGGAGCATAGTCAGATGGTAGGTTTTCAGGTCTCATATTTTAAATTTATTCTAACCTCCCTGAGCCTTCTGACACCTTCCTGAAGGCAATCAAGGCTCTTCTAGAATCCCTCCTTCATTCCTTATAGGACTTCATCCTATCTAAAATTTAGAGAGCCATCCCAGCAATATATTAGGAATACCTCCATGTATTCTGGCTATGTCATGAAACTTCAAGTATTTTTAAGTGTCAATAAATACTCTCCTGTCCACCTTTATATTCGGCCTTCCCCAGCCCAATACTTGTATTGTATCCTCAGTCCTTTTAGGTAAAATATTAACCAAATCTTAACATTCTTTGTTTCATTACATGCTATTGCCTCATCTGAGGCTTTTGTAGGGTCTCCAGAAAATGGGAGTCTATTCTTCTCAAGTAAAGTAGAGGGAGGCACCTATGCCAACATAGAAGTCAAAAGAATCTGGGGGTTCAAATTTCTCAGGCTTGTCCACCTACATGATACAGTTGCAAGTCTCAGGGTTCCTTTCTTTCCCTACCAGGACCCTGCCTTTGGCACAGAGGACTTGTCAAGGCAGTGTATTCAGTATCCTTGTAGCTATACTACCTTATTGGTCAGTCCTGGATCTGATTATCAGCACAGTTGGCTCTATGGGTGCAAAAGATAAGCATGTCTTTGAATACTGCTTTGGATGATTTCTAATTTTCACAGATGTCTTGAATTGAGAGTTGGTAACTTGAGCCTATTTTTTTCTTTTTAAAAAAAGTCTTCAAAAGCCCTTAACAAAAGTGAGCCAATCCACAGGTCTTATACATATCATCGTCTTTTGAAAAGATGCTCAACATCACTAATCATCAAAGATGCTCAACATCACTAATCATCAGGGAAATACTGCAATGAGATCTCACCAAAACTGCAATGAGATCTCACCTCACACCTGTCAGAATGGCCAAAATCAAAAACAGAAGAAATAGCAAGTGTGGACAAACATGTAGAGAAAATGGAATCCTCATGCACTGTTGGTGGGAATGCAAATTGGCGTGGCCACTATGGAAGACAGTATAGGGGTTCCTCAAAAAATTAAAAACAGAATTACCATGTGATCCAGTAATTCCACTGCTAAGTATTTACCTCCCAAAAATGAAAACACCAATTTGAAGAGATATATACAACATGGATGGACCTAGAAGGTATAATATTAAATGAAATTAGTCAGGCAGAGAAAGACAAATACCATATGATTTCACTCATATGTGGAATTTGAGAAACAAAACAAACAAAAAAAGAAACAAAAAAACAGATTCTTAAATATAGAAAACAAATGGGTGGTTGTCAGAAGGGAGGTGGATAGGGGGTTGAGAAAGGCTGATAAAGGGGATTAAGAGTACAGGTACCGTGATGAGTACTGAGAAATGTATAGAATTGTTGAACCATTATATTGTATACCTGAAACTAATACAACACTGTTCATTAATTATACTTGAATGAAAAAAATTACTATCATCTTTCAATTGTTCAAGGCCCTTCCCAGTCCATAAGCAAATGCTTGACTTTCCATCTATACCTCATTCCAAACATCCACCAGTGAAAGTCTTAGTGATGTTGATTCAGGCTAGGGGTTATCAGTAACCACACTTTCTACCAGCAGAGGAGGTGTCTGACCAGCAAGGGGTTCAATTCCAGAATCCCCTCTTGGTGGCCTGCTTTCTAAGTCTACTCCCGATATCAAATGTCTTGTCTTGAATTCTCTCAAAAGGCAGAGTCTGAGACAAGGACTTGGATGTAGTTGGTTTACTTTGAGAAGTCATTCCAGAGGGCAGGAGCGGGGTGTGTGTGTGGTGGTGGAGGGAGAGGGGGAGTGTTCTGGAGAAGATAATAAATGGAAGGAAAGAAAACCAATCCAAGGATACATTATTGAGCTGCTCACCATTGTGGGCACCTGGAGCTTGGTCTTGCTGAGAGGCCTTTGAGAGCTGTGAGAATTGTGTCTCAGAATAATCAGAATTTTCTGACACAAAAGAGAAGACGATGGATTCACTGGCTCTACTCCTCAGTGGTAGTGCCACTCCCTCACGCTCCTCAGTCTGTGAATATGCCAAAACACCTGGATGGGCTTCTGCAGGGATTCCACATGGTGGTAGCAAAGAAGCCCCTACTGCAAAAAAGGGAGAGATGATCCATGCATTTGAGGCAAGGCCATAGCAGAGTATAGTTGGCTGTGGCAGCAATGACTGGAGCAAAAAGGGAAGCCAAGTGAATGTAAGGAAGGAATAAAAAATGTCTGACACATACACGTGAATGCCTCTCTTATTGTGCTAATCAGACTATATCACAGTAATTTCTCTGTTTGCCTGTCACCAATCCTAGATGCCAAATACTTTTAAAAGAGGGACATGGGATAAAGTGGTAATATATGCCTCTTGAAGTCACACATTGAAAAGAAATATCACTTCTGTGATACTCAGACCAAATGTCAAATCCTAAATCTAATCATTAAGAAACATCTGATAAACCTAAATTGAGGGATATTCTGCAAAATTTATTGCCTGTATTCAAAAAAAAGTCAATGTTATGGAAGACATACTGTGGAATTATTTCAAATTAAATAAAAACTGACTGCAACATATCACCCAGACTTTTGTTTTGCTATAGCAGACATTAAGACAAATGGCACATTTTGAATATGATACATATATCAGACAACACTTTGCATCAGTGTTAATTTCCTGATTTTAATCATTGTACTCTGGTTATATAAAAGAATGTTCCTGTTTTTAGGAAATATATGCTGAAGTATTTAAGAATAATGGAACATCATGTCTGAAAGTCTCACAGAGAAAATGATAATAAAATATTAATTTATTTTATATCTAGGAATTTAGGTGAAGGATATGTAGAAATTTTCTGTACAGTTATTGCAACAAAGGTCTGAAATTATGTCAAAATTAAAATTTTTAATTTTAAACAAAAGAAATGGATATATATTTATTTATCCATTTAGGTGTGTGTATGTGTGTGTGTGTGCGTGTGTGTGTGTGTGTTCACCAAATACAAAACAACCTGTAGGGCAGGTTTCTAGGTGATCTAGCACTTCATTTTCCTGTGACGATTATTCAGAAAACCTGCTTAGGATTTGAGCTCTTTTTACCTTACACTACTATATTCTTTCCAAATGAAAACTAATTTAAAATTTTACCTTGATCAAATATTTAAGGAAGAAGCTATACTAAGTCTCTAAAATCTCTTCAGAGGGCAGAGGGGATATTTCCTAACTCATTCTGTAAGGCCAGCATTACCCTAATATCAAAACCAGACAAAGATTTACAAGAAATGAAAACACAAACCAATGTCTCTCATGAACATCGATGCAAAAATTCTCAACAAAATATTAGCAAATTAAATCCAACAGTGTATAAAAATAATGATATGCCACAACCAACTGGAATTTATCACAGGTATTCAAGACTGGTTCAACATTAGAAAGTCACTTAATGTGATACAACATGTCAACAAGCTAAAAAAGAAAAATTACATGATCATATCAACAGATTCAGAAAAAGCATTTGACAAAACCCAAAACCCATTCATCATAAAAACTCTCAGTAAACTAGGAGTCAAGGGGAAATTCCTCAATTTGATTTAAAAAAAATACAAAACATCTACAGCTAACATAATACTTCATGATGAGAAACTAAAAGCTTTCCTTCTAAGATCAGGGATAAGGCAAGGATATTCTCTTTCACCATTCCTTTTTAACATTATACTGGAAATACTAGGTAATACCATAAGACAAGAAAAGGAAATAAAAGGTACAAAGATTGAGATGGAAGAAATAAAACTGTCTGTTCTTTGCAGATGACATGATCATCTATGTAGGAAATCTGAAAGAATCAACAATAACAACAACAACAACAAAACCCTTGTGACTAACAATTTATCATAACAAGTTTCTCAGATACAAGATTAATATACATAAGTCAATCATTTTTGTATGTACCAGTAATGAACAAAGGTAATTTGAAATTAAAACATAATACAGTTTACATTAGCATCCCCCCACAGTAAAATTCTTCAGTATAAATCTAAAAAAATATGCACAAGATCTATATGAGAAAAACTACAAAACTCTGAAGAACACATCAAAGAACCAACTAAGTGGAGAGATATTCCATGTTCAGAGATAGGAAGACTCAATATTGTCAAGATGTCAGTTCTTCCCAACTTGATATATAAATCCAATGCAATCCCAATAAAATTCCTAGCAATTTATTTTGTGGACATTGACAAACCTATTCTAAGGTTTATATGCAGAGGCAAATGACCAACTGATACTGAAAGGAAAGAACAGAATTGGAGAACTGATGCTATCCAACTTCAAGACTTACTATAAAGCTACAGTAATTAAGAATGTGATATTGGGAAAAGATTAGACAAATACAGCAATGGAACAAAACAGCCCAGAAGTAAAACCAAATATATATAATCAACCGACCTTTGACAAAGGAGCAATGGCAATACAATGGAGCAAAAATAGTCTTTTCAATAACTGGTGCTGAAACAACTAGACATCCACATGCAAAAAAGTGAATGTAGACTCAGACCTTACACCCTTCACAAAAATTAACTCTAAATGGATCACAGATCTAAATGGAAAATGCAGAACTATAAAACTCCTAGATTTTAGGAGTTAGGTGAAAACCTAAATGACCTTGAGTATGGTGTTGACTTTTTAGATACAATGGTATAGTCCATAAAAGAAACAATGGATAAGTTGGACTTCATTAAAATTAAAGACTTCTACTCTGTGAAAAACAATTGTCAAGGCAATGAGTCGAAAAGGCACAGACTAAGAGACAATATTTAGAATGTATATATCTATTAAAGGACTGTTATCCACAACTAACAAAAAATTCTTAAAATTCAACCAAAGAAAGCAAACAACCTGATTAAAAAATAGGCCAAAGATCTTAACAGACACTTCACCAAAGAATATATACAGATGGAAAATAAGCATAAGATACTTCACATCAGCAAAACGCAAATTAAACCAACAGTGAAATACCACTACACACCTATTAGAATAGTCAATATCTAGAACACTGACACCACCAAATACTGGCAAGGATGTGGAACAGCAAAAACCCCCATTCACTGCTGGTAGGAATGCAAACTGGTACCTCTACTTTGAAAAACAGTCTGTTGATTTCTTGTAAAACTAAACATATTCTTACCATTAGCAATTGTGCTCTTTGGTATTTATCCAAAGGAGTTGAAAATTTATGTCCACACAAAAACCTGCACATGCATATTCATAGCAGCTTTAATCATAATGGCCAAAGGAATCAACCAAGATATCCTTCAGTAGGTGAATGAATAAATAAACTGTGGTATATCCAGACAATTGAATCTATTCAGAGCTATAAAGAAATGAGCTATCAAGCCATGAAAAGAACACAATGAATCTTAAAGGCATATTACTAAGTGAAAGAAGCCAATCTGAAAAGGCTACATATTGTATGATTCCAATGATATGACATTCTGGAAAAGGCAAAACTATGGAGAGAATAAAAAGATCAGTGGTTGTCAGGGATTGTGGGGCTTGGGGTGGTGGACATGGGTAAGGTCTGAATAGGCAAAGCACAGAGGATTTTGGGGGGCATTGAAAATACTCTGTGTGGTATTATAATGATGGATATATGTCGTTATATATTTGTAATAACCTATAGCATGTATAACACCAAGAGTGAAACTTAATGTAAGACTTTGGGTGATAATGATAGGTCAGTGTAGGTTCATCAACTGAAATGTACCTACTCTAGTGCCAGATATTGATAATCAGGAGCTATGCATGTGTTGGGGCAGAGAGTCTATGGGAAATCTCTGTACCTTCCCCTCAATTTTGCTGCAAACCTAAAACTGCTCTAAAAGAAACCCTAAGGTGTTTGAATACAAAAAATATTGAATCAATGGACAAATAGGCTGCCATCAATAAAAATATAGACTATATTCTTGGGTAAGTTCAAATGAAATATCCAAGGAAAAGGTAAAAAGCTATATATACTTTGGAATTTACTGAAGAGGTTATAGGTGGAAAAAGAACAAAAATAGTCCAAGAAAAGAAGGAATTACCTGTTTTAAGTAAAGGGAATAGAGATGACATCTCTAAAAATGGAATTAATAATAAATTTTTATTAAATATAAAAAAAAAGAACAGGGATGAGGTCTTCTCACTCATGATTCCCAGCACTTACGAAGTCACCTGGCATTTGTTAGGTAAAACCTTAATGCTGCCAGTGATCACAGGGAGAGCCCACTGGATAAGTAGTCCATGTGGAGAAAAGCAGGCCAGAGCCGGAGAACTAAGGGGCAGCCCTCAAGAGCCAGCCCTGAACTAATTGATGCGTGAACGTAGTTAATTCTCAACTTGCTTTTACATAAACCAGTGAATTCTTTTTTAGCCTGAAATAGTTTGAGTCAGGCACCTGAGCTTGCGACTGAACACCACCAGTACCAATCAACAAACTAAAACAGCTGGCTTGTTCTGCTCAGGGGTGTCCTCATGCTGGCAAGCTACTTACATTGAATGTAAACAAAGATAAATAGTTCCTTTGCTTTATCTTTGTGCGCTTTTCCAGAATCTCCCTGGTACTCACGATCTTCTCCCTCGCACTCGACTGCTGTCTCCTGTTTCTTTCACAGCTGCACTTGAGAGCAGCGCTAATCCCAGCTTTTTAGTCTCACACATGGCATAATCATGCCGTTTCTTACCTCCTTTTTACATAATCTCTGAAAAGCTTTCTGCACTGTTAGCACTGAGCCAACGCAATCTCTACAATTTTTATATTTCTGAGCTACAATTTTTGAGGCTACAATAAAGCATGCTGCACAGCTTTTTTTTTTTTTTTTAATGTTTATTTATTTACTTAGAGCATGCCCACGAGTAGGGAAGAGGGGCAGAGAGAGGAGGAAATCCAAGCAGGCTCCGTGCTCTGGGCGGAGCCAGAGGCAGGGCTCCATCTCACCAACCCTGAGATCATGATCTGAGCCAAAATCAATAGCTCGACCAACGGAGCCACCTAGGCGCCCCATGCTGTGCAGCTTTTTAAAGAAGATGTGAATATCTGAGACTACCATTCACGGGAATTAAAAAAACGATGGTGCAAATTCAAGCACACTGTACCGTACATGGCAGGAGGAGGCTCCCAGGAACCCAGATGGGCTGGGCATCTTTTCCTCATATCAAGGATCATTGTTTCATCACATATGACCCTGGCACCGATCTAATTTTAAAGGTATGCTTTAAAAATTTCAACCATTTAATGTGAAATTCAAAAATATGTACATAATATACATTCTTAGAAACTACATGCAATATAAAAAATCCAGCCCCCAAAAGAATATAGATCAGAAAAATAGAAATACAAATGGTTAACAAATATGTGACAAGGTGCTAGATAGATCTCAGTCATGGTGAAAGAGATGCATATTAAAATAACAATGCTATACCATGTTTACTACCAGGTGGGCCAAGCTCACAGACAGGCACCCTCACATACATGCTGCTGGTAAGAGCACAGGCTGACACAACCTTTTTGGACGGCATTTTCATCGTATCTATCTGAATTTCAAATATATTTACTTGTTGACCCAGCAATTCCATCTCTAGAAATCTGCCTTATAGATACATAAGCATGCAAGGTTATTATTACAAAGTTATTTATGATAGCAGTGTTTATAATACTGAAAAAGCTAAAGTTATTGTAATCATAATTCAATAAATGGTTAAAGATACCACATAGAACATTCATACCATGACATAGTTCTATGACGTGGACAGATTGTTTAGTGGAGAAAGCTGATTATAAGATTGTGCGTATATGTGTGTGTAAGCTCATTTGTGGGATTTGTGAGAAAAAACTGTAATGCGGAAACTGATGCGGCTTCTGGGAAGTGGAATTTGAGAAGAAAAAACAGTAATTTTTAAAAATTTCCCAACTACTTCTATTTATAGAGTATATACTAGTTTTATAATACATTTTTGATTTCAGTCACAATTGTGCATTACTACACACTCCATAATATAATAGAAAACACAATTATCCTCTGCTATAAAATTAAACAGTAATTAAAGCTTATACGCCACTGTCACAGTAGGTGGTATTTTAAGATGATAAAGTAGGAGAGCAGAGTAAACAAAAGCATATAAAAGTGAAATTTAAAGGTTAGTGACTTTTTAATTTAATACAAATACTAATATAAATGAACCACTGAATTCTATTTTATTCTACTGCATGGAATTATATTTTAACTGTCCAACAGCGAAATGTCTTGTCTTCAAGTTTACATTTTCTCCTGCTGCTTTTCCACTGCCATTTTGGTAGGGCAGTAGGAACTATTTTGCAGGACCAGGGATACAGAATTTTCTCAACTTGCTATCCCTGCCCTAGAAAAAGCCAGGTTCTTTGGACTTATGGCTAGGGCCTCTGGTACAATGGTGTGCCTGTAGAGGAAGGCAACATGTGTTATAGTTAGGGCAGTTATTCTCTTCCTGTTTTGTTATGCAAAGCAGTGAGGAGGGTGGGAGATGCTAAAATTTGCCTATGATTACAAGGTTGAACTAAGCGTTCCCAGCTATATTCCTGGGAGGCGACTGGGTATATAACATAGGAAAGAAAGAGCAGGAAACACTTAGATACTGCAGAGAAATTGCTAGATCAACCATATCAAGGCCTTGCTAAATGGGGCTGGGCTTAGCAATTATGTATTAAAGTGTTTCCACGTCTGTCTTCCTCTCAGCTAAAAGTTCCTGGGGTACAACTAGCATAATGACTGGCATATAGTGGGCACTCACTAAACACAGATTTAAATAAATGGATTCATCAATGAATGAATGCCCAAGACAAATGAAAGACTCAAGAGAGAGTTTCACGAACTTCCTAAATGAGAGGGGTAAAAATATACAGGTGAAATGAATGAGGGAGGATGACAGAAAAGCATGCCAGGAAGAGTTAGAGTGGCAATCTTGAGCCGTCTCAATGGTGTGAGAGGACTTACTATCCTTGAGTAACCTAGGATAACCCAGAGAAATACACAGTTGAAATCAGATACCTTAAAGCTAAGATGGAGTGTGCTCAGATTTCCCCCAAATAAAGGGAATCCCAGCATTCCTACTAAAGGAGAATTTTGGTAAAACTCAGAGTTTACATAAAATAATTCACACCATTTGTCTGTTTAGATTCTAGTATTCCATACCAATTATGGCTTCTATACCATCTACTTTCCCAAGCAACTGAGCCCCACTTCAACCCCAGAGGCAAATAATACTTAGAGAAACTTCAGGACATCCAGGCACATCCCAGAGCAGAGCTACTACTGCCACTATTATTAAATATGAATATTCAATATTCAAATATGAATACTCTTTTTTTTAGAATATATGTTGAGAAATATTCTTTTTTTTTTTTTTTACAGATTTCATTTTTAAGTAATCTCTATACCCAGCATGGGGCTCAAACTCACAACCCCAAGAATTGCACATTCTACTGACTGAGCCAATCAGGTGTCCCATAAATATGAATTCTCTTATCATTACCATTACCATCATCACCATAACCACCACCATTAACTTAGAGTGAAATCATCCCATAGTAAATCATACCCCTGGACCCCAGGGTCCGGTACCCTGACCAGTCAGGGTGTGCCTCTTCCTTTCCTTCTTTGGATGGTAGCCAGGAGAGAAGTGGGCAGAGTGAGGTGAAATGGCCCCTGTCGTTATATCTCTATCACTAAATCTATGTTTATATTATTAGAAATAAACTAGAGAAACTTTTAGAATTGAGAGAAGACCTTCTAGAACCAGACCTATTCTGGAACTTCAGAAACACAGTCTGGGACTTAATACCTCCAGGATTTTTCTTTTCACTCATTCCATCTCTCATGTTTACTTCCTTCTGCCTCCCTTCACTCTCTCCTATAACAGATGGGCCTTTTCCACTGGCAGAAAACATATCTGCCAGCAGCCTTGGGCTTATACCATTCCAGTTATCTTTCCCAGAGGAGGAGATATTTCTCAGCTTCATTTTGGATTTTTCCAAGGAAAACTCTGAGTGACTTGAGTCTTTACCTATCTCTGGGCCAATCATTATAGTCAAGAAGAGAGTTTTCCCTGGTCCTGTGTATGCTGCATGCCCACTTTTCGGCTGGAGAGTAGGGTCCTACAACTGGCAGCTCTAGGAAAATCATATGGGATGCACAGTGGGGGTGACGCGCTTTCAGGAAGAAGGCAAAGATATTACTTAAAGAAAAGAGATGCTTCAAATGTTCACAAAAGATCGATCAAACATAGCTAGCTTGATGGGAAACTAGCTAATTAGATGAGGTCACATGTGTTAATAATTATTAACAGGTCTAAAATATGTTTTTCCAAAAGATTTATTTTTGCTATTCTCTCCTGTGCAATTATTCAAATGTCTTGTAAAAATGTCATATACCAAAAAAGAAAAATCTGTTGATATCTTAATTAGAACTGATGACACCTAGAAGTGATTTGAAAAGAGCAGACATTTTTACAGTAGACTTCCCGTCCAAGTACATAACATATCTTTCCACTTATTCAACCTTGTTGCAATCTCCTAAAAATTTTTGTAGGTCTTTTATGTAATATAGGTGGAGGTTATTAGCATAATAACTGATACGAGAACAGTCTTTGATTAGGAAAATATCTTAATAAAATAGAGGTAGGGTTGCCATGTACTGCTGCTGCACAATCTGTGCACTACACAAGTGCAGGAAGCCCTGGTTACATGGACTGCAATGTGAGGCCCCTGGAGCTATGCAATGAGGCAGCTCTGGGAAAAGGTAAGAATATTGACAGGAGCCAAAGCAGTGAGAGGAATGGCTTAGCTTCTCTGCATGAGAATATAAGAAAAATTTTATTTAGTTCTTGAGAGAGAAAAGAATATGAGAAAAGAATATGGATCAGAAAGGTAGCCAAAGAGAAGCTTATGTGATGGATAGTACATAGGTGAAGAGGCCAGTGAGAAAGTCTTGGTAGTGAGACATTTACAACAGGAACGTTCCAAATGTTCGGTTGTTTGAAGTGGGACCACAGGCTTCTATCTGCAGTAAAATTTCTGCTCCTCGATACAACCTTTTATCTCAAACTACTTTGGGATGGGAGAGGGGAACAGAGAAGGTACTATGCCCTGGCTTGTATTAAAGTCACAGCAGAGATAAAGGAAAAGACACAAATATTGCAGAGAATAGAAATATTCAGGGCATGGAAATGGGAGACTTGAGCCAATCATACCTGGAACTCAGGATTCCTGATGGAGGGCGTTCCTGCTGATGCCTGAATTGCATTTATAAGGACTCCATACCACTCTTAGTAGCGTTCTGCAAATTACTTTGTTTTTTTTTTTTTCTCTTTTCCCTCTAAATGGGGCCCTATTTTCCTGCCAGTGTTTACAGGTTACAGAAATCTGTATCACTGTCTCTATCATCTATCTATCTATCTATCTATCTATCTATCTATCTATCTATCTATCATCTATCTAAAGATATGTAAAATATATTGAACATATAACATATATATGAAATAAAGAATACTAAAAAGATGCATTAAGCCTTCTGGTGCCTTTTATTCCTTCCTACTGACCTGGCTTTTATCGGGTATCATTTCCCTGTAGACCAAAGAGTTTCTTTTGGCATTCCTTGTGGTTTAGGTCTGCTGTCAACAAATTCTATCTTTTATCTACCTGAAAATGTCTTTGTTTTGTATTTCTTTTTAAGGAATCATTAGGGTATATTATAGGTTGACTTTTTTTTTTCTTTTGGCACTTTAAAGATGTTGTAGTTTGACTACAAATATACACATGTGTGTTCTCCTCGTGTTAATCTTACTTGTCATTTGCTGAGCTTCTTGGTTCTGTGAGTTGATGTCTTTAAAAACATTTTGGAAAATTACTGGAGAATTCCCCACTCTTTCGTCTCTCTTTCTTGGGCTCCAATTACATGTTTTATATCAGTGGTATTGTTCCAGAGGTCTTAGATGTTGTAATCTGTTTTTATTTTTATCTCTCTCTTCTCTTTGTGTTTTAGTTTCGGTAATGTCTATTGACCCAAATGTTTCCAAGTTCAGTGATTATTTTCTCCACTGTGTCCAGGCTGCTTTTAAGCCCATGAAATGAATCGTTTGTAGCTTTTAAGCTCATGGAATGAATTCATTTTTAGCATATCATTTGATCTAAAAATTTTTCTATCTCTTTGTTGAAATTCTCCATTTGTTCACATATGTCATAGACATATATATGTATATGGGAAATATAGTATGCACACACACACACACACACACACACACACACACACACACCAGAGGCCTCTCTGGTTTGCTTAAGATGACAATGCATTTGCTATCAGTGAGAAAGGACAGCACTCAGGCCCAAGGACATCCAACTGGGTTGCCAAACCCATAGAGAAAATGCTTTAAGTCAATATGAAGGAAACGTTACTTTCTCTCTCTCTCTCTCTCTCTCTCTCTCTTTTTTACTGTTTGAGAGAGAGCAAGAGCATGCATGAGCAAGGGAGGATCAGAGAGAGAAGGAGACAGAGGATCTGAAGTGGGCTCTGCACTGACAGCAGAGAGCCTGAGGCTGGGCTTGGGGCTTGAACCCACAATGTGGGATTATGACCCAAGCTGAAATCGGACACTTAACCAACCGAGCCACTCAGGTGCCCCAGAAAATGCTATTTTCAAATAAAAAAAACAAAATCTCTTTTTCCTCTCATTGGTACTTATCACCATGAGATCATAGAGAGGCATTGTGGCTGAGTGTTTCAGTGGGTAGAGTTTGCATTCAGGCAAACTAGAATTGAATTCCTTGCTCTGTGGCTTATAAACTCCTTAGTTTTGAGCAAGTTCAATATTCCTCAGTTCTTCATGTGTAAAATACCTTCTTCATACTTGTTGAAAGGATAAATTAGCAAAACTCTTCTCTGAGTAAGGCAATCCAAAAGATTGGGCTCACCAGGAATCAGACTTGCCATAAACAATAACCCATCCAGAAAAGGGAGGGTTTTATCAAATCTATTTGACTTCAGAAGACCCTAGAAACTGTATTGAAATTCCTGGTTTGTGCATACGCACTTCACAGAAGTTTTTCAAGGCTATGAAAGGGCCCAAAGGCTTTTCAGGCTTTCTCAAGGCTTTCAAAAGGGCCCAAAGGAATGGGAAATTAATTGCATGGACACACAGAAGTGGAACTTTTTGAACACTTCCTTCATTCCATGAATTGAGAATCACTGTGAGTCTTGCCTAAAGATATCAGATCGATACTGCTTTAGGCAAAACTG
This sequence comes from Herpailurus yagouaroundi, assembly GCF_014898765.1. NCBI lineage: Eukaryota > Metazoa > Chordata > Mammalia > Carnivora > Felidae > Herpailurus > Herpailurus yagouaroundi. The sequence goes on from NW_024412413.1 coordinate 42,110,155, forward strand.
TAAATGAAAAGGTCATCAAGACGATCAGCAAAGTATATATTAATTTATCTTTGTACATAGCAAGGTTCATTCTTTTTTTTTTTTTAATTTTTTTTTTCAACGTTTATTTATTTTTGGGACAGAGAGAGACAGAGCATGAACGGGCGAGGGGCAGAGAGAGAGGGAGACACAGATTCAGAAACAGGCTCCAGGCTCTGAGCCATCAGCCCAGAGCCCGATGCGGGGCTCGAACTCACGGACCGCGAGATCGTGACCTGGCTGAAGTCGGACGCTTAACCAACTGCGCCACCCAGGCGCCCCAGCAAGGTTCATTCTTTCCTGCAAAACAAGTCTAATACTATGGTAAAAAATGCTAAAGAATCAGGGAGACAGTATTTCCTGATACTACTTCACCAATATAGAATAATTAGAACTATGCCTCTTTGTTTCATAAAGGTTTTCAAAAGAATTTGAAAGAATGTAGAGTATATCCTCACTGGTAAAGGAGGAGTTAGTCATTTTATAAAATGCTTAAAAACCACTTTATTTTTAGAATGTTCCCTTCTGTCATTGACATCTTAATGTACTGTAATTTTGAAATGTTTGCATGTTGAGTGAGCATAGCACAAGCACTTTGCAGCAGTGAGAATAATTGCTACTTAAATGTGCTATAAATCGATATATAATGCAAGGATGCACAATAATGGCTTGGAACATTTACTATACTTTAATAGTAATAAAAAAATAGTTTAAAAAATCCAAAATACTGAACAGAATACTCGCTGTAAGTATATTCTCTAGTCCTTTATTCGTTAACTATTTGTTAAAATGATACTCAAAACAGTGAAATCCATGATTTTAAAGCTGTGTATATATAAGCTTCACACTTTTGAAAGAATCACAAGGAGGATATAATATATATTATAATATAATAATATAATAACATGAAACTTTTGATCTCAGAGTCGTGGTTTCGAGCCCCACGTTGGGTGTAGAATTGTTTAAAAATAAACAAAATCTTGGGGCGCGTGGGTGGTTCAGTCAGTTGAGTGTCTGATTTTGGCTCAGGTCATGATTTCATGGTCTGTGAGTTCTAGCCCCGCATCGGGCTCCGTGCTGACAGCTCAGAGCCTGGAGCCTGCTTCGGATTCTGTGTCTCCCTCTCTCTCTGCCCCTCCCGTGCTCATGCCCTGCCCCTCCCTTGCTCATGCTCTGTCTGTCTCTCTGTTAAAAATAAATAAACATTAAAAAAATTTTTTTAATTAAAAAAAGTTTAAAAATCTTAAGAGGTAAAGGAAAAATAAATCATATCGTCTCTAAATTTAAACATTTCTGCATATCTTTAAAAACAACAATTTTGTGCACAGTTGAAAACTTGCTAATAGAACAGGTAAGTGCAAAAATACTGCAAAGTAAAAAAGTTTTCTTAATATTTAAGACCTGATTAGAACAAGGAAGTTTCAAAAATTGGAGGGAAAAGTGGATAGTGTTAGGTGAGAGGATTTTTCCTGAATTCAAAGTCCAAAGCTTAGTTATTTGTGGAAAAAGTTTAAAAAATTTTAAAATAAATACACCTTTTCAGGATGCCTGGGTGGTTCAGCTGGTTAAGTGTCCTATGGTAGAGCCCCTCCCTAAGGAACATGGTGGGGGCCTCCTCAGAACAAAGGAAGGCAAACATGGCCCAATCAACTCCTATACACATATGCGTAGCTCTGACATGACTCTATAACCTGGACTGTGTCCAATCAGACTGTATATAAAGCCTCAGTGTTGGGGCGCCTGGGTGGCGCAGTCGGTTAAGTGTCCGACTTCAGCCAGGTCACGATCTCGCGGTCTGTGAGTTCGAGCCCCGCGTCGGGCTCTGGGCTGATGGCTCAGAGCCGGGAGCCTGTTTCCAATTCTGTGTCTCCCTCTCTCTCTGCCCCTCGCCCGTTCATGCTCTGTCTCTCTCTGTCCCAAAAATAAATAAACGTTAAAAAAATAAAATAAAATAAAGCCTCAGTGTCCTGTCTCTCTGTGCGAGAATTCTGCTACATTTCGTGGGGGCTCATCCAGGATTTGGAGATGGCGCGTTTCCACCTCTTTTGTCATTGGGGTGCGAGCCTCCAAGAGCTGGGAGAAGCAACCTTGCCTGGCACCAGCAGACCGGGTTTATAGACTAGCCCCTCCCAGACTGCAGGGCAAGGACCCCATGTGTACCAACGGAACCCATAAGGCCCAGGAACCAGCTCAGGTAGCACCGCTGGTCAGACGGGTAAGAACCTGGGTTCATTTTGGTAGACCTGCCCCTAAGAGGCAGAAGAGGAACCTGATCACCTCCCAGAGTTGCCTGAGTAGTTCCATAAGGAACGAAACCGCAATTCCAAGGCGCTGGGTGCTGGGCAGCGGGTTGGAGTCACTGTGTGACTGTGTGTGAATGAGACAGACAGCAGAAAGGTTCCAACCTGACCGATGGGCCTAAGCAAGTGTTGAGTCCCTTTCCGTGGTTCCGTGGCAACCTCATACGGCTTAAGGCAGTGTCAGACTTCTTCGGGAGTCTGATCTGGGTCAGAGCTTGATACTGAACCCACCAATGCTAAGAGGTGCCTGAAGTATCTCCTGGAGGATGGAGAGTGCTGGCCTCCTGAGGGAGGTATTCAGTACAGTACTATATTACAGTTAGATCTATATTGTAGAAGAGAGGGTAAATGGTCAGAAGTTCCTTGTGTGCAGGTCTTCTTTGCCTTAAAGGGGCCAAGAAAGGCAAGTACTTGCAAACTCACCCACTGAGGCCTCTCCTCAGGAAAAGCCACCTGTTAGACCCACATGCCCTCCTTATCCAGGATTTCCAGGGACAAAAAAAATTCTCCCCTTAAAGTCAAGGCATGTTCAATGTATCTATTGACTGAAAAGCCTCATGGGGGATTTGGCCCCATAAAGGTTTCATTTTCCTTGCAAGATTCTAAGCAAATAAATAGAACCTGGGCAAATTTTCAGACAACCCTGATTAATATACAGAAGTGCTCCAAAACCTAACCCAGATTGTGAAAAAAAAAAGAGAGGTAAAAAAAGGTTCCCCCCCCCTTTTGTCAGCCCAAAAATATGGGGAAAAATATGATTTTAACCAAAAGGGCAGGACAGCACACCCCTTTAAGTTGTTTTACTTAAGTCTTGAAATTGCCCCTCCTTTGATCCAAAAGCTGGGGAGATGGTGATGATGTCCTCACTGCCAGCCTCCAAATGCTCCACATTTGTGTTGTTTCTGTTTAGCAAAGAAATGGATGCCTGTGCCATATAAGGGACAGATGACCATGATATATAAAGGGCTTTTACTGGAGTACATAGGAGCCATTTTGCTACACTTAGCCCAGTGTATGCCAATTTGTAACAACCTAGATACTCTACAATGGATAGCCACATGACTGGAGCATATTTACATGGCACTGTTGAAAAAGGCAAGGGAACAGACCTTGACTTTGGCCCTTTTAGCCCCCTTGATAGTCAATTTCATCTTTACCAAAAAATGGTTTTTGCTAGCCTTTTAAAGTATATTTGTAAAGATGATTACTGTTGGGCCAAAATAAAATTAGTGCATCCTTCTACAACCAGGGAAATCTTTCTTGGCCACAGTCAATACCCCCAAAGTCCCGCAGGCAGAAAACGGAGGGATAGCGGAAATCAGCAAAGACAAGTTTCAGCTCTCAGAGGTAGGGTCAAGCCTGGATAAGAACAAACGCCCCCCGCAACTCACAAGACTGACAAACTTTTTGGCTGCCAGTCGAATAGCCAGCCAAAACACAGGGCCAGGAGATGAGGTTTCTCCTGGCTAGCTATGGAAAATTAAGATAAGTGATGCCTCTTCCTCCTTTTGCCTATAGACGGGCAATTCCCCAACTAAGTCCAATACTCCTTTGAGGTGCATTCTGAAAAACTGGGATGATTTTGATCCATAAACTCTAACAAAAAAAAAAAAACCCAACTCACTAATTATGATGGGGCTGGAGGTCCTATACGGAACTTCCTGTTTCCTACTGGGGCCCAGGTAATTCCATCCCAAGATCGTCATTGGGACTATGACCATCCCATTGAGAAATGGTATTGCCAACACTTCTAAGCTTGTGCTGCTTTAGAGAAATTAAGGAAGTCCAAGATTAAGCCCTTAAATTATGCTAAATTAGCCGCTATTTTATAAACACAGAATGAGAGCCCAATGGCCTTCCTGGAGAGGTTGAGGGAGCCTCTCATTAAATATATGGCTATCTCCCCTGACACCCCTAAGGCTGAGGACAAATCTTTCACTCAATCAGCCCTAGATATTCAGAGGAAATGCAAAGATTAGCTGTTGGCCTGGAAGGAACCCTGAAGCTGTTTTTACAAACTGCCAATTGGGTATATTACAACCAAGATAAAAACAAGCAAACAAAACAAACAAACAAAAACAGGAAAGGAGGCTTAAGAAAAATCTGAGTCTTTAGTTATGCACTACGTCAGACCAGGCTTCCCGAGGTCCTGGCACCAAATGCCACTTATGTGGCCAGTCAGGGACTGGAAGCGAGATTGCCCTCAGAAGGGACAACAGAAGTCCCTTGTGTGGAGACAATCAATGCAAGTCTGAATGCCCTCGGGGACCTCTGTCTGTGAGGGCTCAGATAACCACTGCCCTGAAAGGGACTGATGGGGTCTGGGGCTTTTCGGGGTGGATCCCGGGAACCCACTGTCTATTGGAAGCCTGGAGCCTCAGGTAACTCTGGAAAACTCAGGTAACTAAAAAGCTGGTTCATTTCCTTCTTGATAATGGAGCCACTTTCTCTGTCCTTCCTTTCCACTCCAGGCCAACTATCCAAACGCAGCATGGCGATTAGAGGCTTCTCTGGAAAACTTACAACTAAATTTTTCTCTCAGCCCCTGGGAATGGGGAAAACTAATTTTTTCTCATTCTTTCTTGATAATACCAGAAAGCCTTACTCCCTTGCTAGGAAGGGACATTATAACTGAATTACAGACTATAGTGCTACTAACTCCAGAACAGATAAACAATTGTGTGAGTTTTGGGGAATTACTGGATATTATATGCTATAGATACTGGGGTTCAGGAAAATAGCTTGCCCACTACATCAATTATTAAAGGAGACTCAATCCCACCTACTCTCTCAAGGAAATAAACTGGGGTCTTACTCATGGATACTGTCTAGCCCTCAGGATGGTTACAAACAGAGCAGGGCAATTACTATTATCTAGCTCACAGAGCTAAAAGATCATTAAAGCACTGCATCAGGCCTTTCATTTAGGGAGGGATAGAACTTATCAAATGGCCCAAAGGATGTTTACCAGGAAAAATTTGTTAAGGACAGTTCAGCAAGTAGTATCAGCTTGTGAAGTATGTCTTAGAAACAATCCTCTCAACCACAAACTTGCTCTCCTAGGCAATCAAGGAACTGGAGGCTATCCAGGGAAGACTGACAATTAGGTTTCACTCATATGCCAAGGTCAAAGGAATTCCAACATCTGTTGGTATGAGTTGATACTTTTATTAACTGGGTAGAGGTCTTCCCCTTTAAAAGAAATGGCGGGGCACCTGGGTGGCGCAGTCGGTTAAGCATCCGACTTCAGCCAGGTCACTATCTCCCGGTCCGTGAGTTGGAGCCCCGCGTCAGGCTCTGGGCTGATGGCTCAGAGCCTGGAGCCTGTTTCCGATTCTGTGTTTCCCTCTCTCTGCCCCTCCTCCGTTCATGCTCTGTCTCTCTCTGTCCCAAAAATAAATAAACGTTGAAAAAATATATATATATAAAAGAAATGGAAAAGGCACAAGAAGTAATAAAATCTCTGCTTTATAAAATAATGCCCAGGTTTAGCTTACCTAAAAATTTGCAAATTAATAATGGTAAATGGCAGCCTTGATTCTTTCTCTGTTAAGACTCCCAGCTCCTGAAAAAGTTTCACACCTCGAAATAAAGCAAACTGGCTGCTTATGCTCAGCAAAAGTCTAACACCTCACAAGCATTAGATGCTTAATAAAAAATTAAATATAGTTAGGACCAGACTCTTGGAGAAGAGAGCCGCCATCGATTACTTACTGCTCCTCCATCACCTGGGTTATGAGAGATCCCCTGTGTTTCAATCTAACCGACTGAAATACACGATGACATGTGTTTCAATCTAACCGATAATTCTCAGAGTCTTAGAACTGATAGATGACATCTGGGCTAACTGGACAAAGTCAGGGTGTTCCCTGGATTGTTTCACTGGTTTGGGAACTGGGGGGGACATTATCTTTAGATACCATCTTGTTGGTCAGTATAATCTTCACTTTGTGTTCTTCTCTCTGTGTCTGCCAATGTGGGCGCCACCTCATGCCAGCCAGCCTGCCTGTAGAACCATGCAGTGGGCCATATCAACCAACCCTTGGGTAGACTCTAACTGCTGTACCCCCACACTGTCCCTTATCAGCTTGAAGAAGCCAGAACAGTCGTCATCCCTGTTCCCTAAGGTCAGTTAGGGGCCCTGTTCCAGGGGGAGGAACGAATAGGGAAAGGGTTAACATTAGGCAGGGAGAGATAAGGGACCTTCAGGGAGGCAGACTGCAGCTGCAAGTGGGAGGCTGAAGAAGCAGATGAGGTTCTCCTCGTCTAAAATCCTTTACAGGTGCCCTCCCCCATTTATCAAGGGCATAAGAGGGGATCTAAATGAGATACGCAATCTAACCCTAAGGCAATAGATTCGGGTCCTCGGCACTACCCTAAGCACTTTACACCACTGGGTTAGGGAGCGATTACCTGTGAGTCTGACCACAGACGCTCACCCCTTTGCACCAGAAGATGCTGTATGGGTGAAGGAATGGAATGCCCAACCCCTAAAACTCCTCTGGAGGGGCCCGTTCACTGTCATTTTGTCCATCCCTACTGCAGTAAAGTGGCCAGAGTGGGTCCCTGGATTCACCACAGCAGAGTGAAGCTGGAATCTTTAAACTGGGAGTGCATTCCTGATCCATCAACGCCGTGCACACTAACCATATAGAAGAAGCATTCTGCAACTCCAGAGGCTCCAGGAGACTGCAGCCCTGCTTTAGTCACTCCGGAAGCTGACTAATCTACGCACGGCAGAAGCTTGAGGAATCGGTGGTACAGAGGAACAAACAGACTGTCCTTCTTTTCTGTATCTGTTTCCTTAATGTGATGTGCTATTACCCCTTGTTTCTCACTGTTATTGTGATTCTTGCTCTACTTTTTGCCATAGGATTGGTAGAGGCCGCCCCAGCAGGCTGGGAGTGTGGTGAGAGGTTTCTGCTAGCACTCATCTTCCTTTTGCGGATAGGATGCCTCGTTGGTATTGGTTGCTTCTAATCTGGAAGCAACAGATTCTAATGGTCATCATGTGACCCATGTATTCGCATAACCAGGTCAGGCCAGGGAGTCGCTTGGACCTTACTATACCATACACACTTCTCATGCCAGGGAAAGATCCTGGGGACCTGCAGACACAATAAGACCACCTATTCTATCTGCCAATGAGAACATCAATACACTTGCTTCAACCCACACAGCACTCCCCAGTAGAGAAATGTCTAGAGGTCCGGAGTCACCCCAAGACAGGCACCGCCAGTGTGGGTTGACTAACTAACAAAACTCAAATTACCAATCCAAATTGGCCGGTGTCTATATTCTCTGATGTAGGTATAGCCACAGGTGACATATTGCCATACGGTTTGCCATGTGGAGGTCTGACATGGGACCGAGAATACCAACTCAATGATAAATACATGTGTGAGGGGTCTGGTACGCGTGGTTCCTGGCCCAGGCACGGGAATTCTTCTGTCTTTATTGCAGCTGTGTCACATGAACCACCTGGCAGACTCCAAAACAGACAAAACAGAACTCCAAAAGGGTGTGGCTGAGTCAAACTACCAATCGGGAACCTGTAGCCCCATTTATTTTACCATCCTTGACCCAGGAGACTCTAAATGAAAAACGGATCACCAGATTGGTAAACTTATCTATGGGCAGGGTACAGACCCAGGAACTGTGTTGGATTTTAAGAGAGTTACTGTCACATAACCATAAGGCCACAACCCACCAGGTCTTTCATTCCTTTTATGAAGAAATGGATAAGGGTCCTCTCCTGCTTCCATCATGACAAAAACTCCGCTTCGAGCCCTAGCAGAGTTTATAGCCCAGACTCTAAAGATGTCTTTTTGTTATGTATGCAAAGGAACCAGCATGGTGGGGGGGGGAGGGATGGGGATCAATGGCCATGGGAGGCTAGAGAATTAGATCTCCACAAACCTTATAGTGGAACAGAATACCCCAGTCCTACTACTGGGGTTTGACTCCTCAAAACCTCAATTCTTGAAAAAAACTGCCTTGCCCAGTGGGGAAGGAAGTTCACCATCTCTGTTGGAAGCTTAACATGACTAGACTATAACTCAACCACCCAGGAAACCCAATGGTGGGGGTCCCCAGAGAACCTTGAGCCAGATCCCCACCCCTTGTCTAACTTCTTCTTCTCTGAGAGGCCTGGGACAATGTCGACGCAGCCATCAAATGAAGGGCCCCAGGTGGACTACACTGGATATGTGGAAGGACAGCCTGTACAGTACTTCCCTCAGGCCTGTCAAGGTCATGTGTGCTGGAAACTATTTGCCATCTTTCTTCCTGCTCTCACCTACCAGAGAGGAACATTTGGAAGTCCAAGTGTATGGGGACGGGAGACTCAAAGGAAACAACATGCCCTACAACTTGGCAATTGAAAAGATAATGAATGGCCTCTTGAGCATATAATCCAATGTTATGACCCTGCCACCTGGGCAGAGGATGGGTCCTCGGGCTACCGCATCCCCATTTACATGCTAAACCACATAATCAGACTGCACATAGTTGTAGTAATTATAACCAATAAAACTGTCAGAGCTCTTAACTTACTAGCCAAGCAGGAAACCAAAATGTGCAATGCTATCTGTCAAAATCACTTGGCCTTAGATTACTTACTTGCTTCTGAGGGAGGAGTTTGTAGAAATTTTAACCTGAGCAATTGCTCTCTATGGATAGATGATGAATAAAAAGTCATGGAGGAGGTCACGGATCAAATGAGAAAGGTTGTCATGTCCCAGTCCAGACCTGGAAAGTTGGAACCCTGGCGAGTTATTTGGAGGATGGTTTTTCAACTCTCAGGGTTTCAAAACTCTCATAGGTATTATTTTCTTGATTTGGGTATCTTGCTTAATTCCACCTTGCCTAGTTCACCTGGTTATACGGTCTATCTCCAACCTCACTGAGGTAATGGTTGAAAGGAAAATGGCCACGCATGTGATGATGTTATGGAAATATAAACCTCTAACCAAGATGATGCTCTTTGACCCAAAAATAGGGGAGTCCGAGCATCAAAGGGGGGGGGGGATGTGGTAGGGCCCCTCCCTAAGGAACGTGGTGGGGGCCTCCTCAGAACAAAGAAAGGCAAAGTGGCCCAATCAACTCCTATACACGTATGCGTAGCTCTGACATGACTCTGTAACCCAGACTGTGTCCAATCAGACTATATGTCACCATATATGGGAGACAAAGAAGTAGAAATTGCATAAAAGGCTACACCCTGCTGTACTCGGGGCTCAGTTTTTTGGGTACAAACCCACTGAGCCCATGCCAGCATGACAAATAAAGTTGCTTCCTAGACAAAAAAAGCCTCGGTGTCCCATCTGTCTATGTGAGAATGCTGCTACAGTCTCACTCTTGATTTTGACTCAGGTCATGATCTCAGAGTCGTGAGATGCAGCCTTGCAGTGAGCCCATGACGACAGGCTCCATCACGGGCTCCATTATGCCCTGAGCCTACTTAAGAATCTTGTTCTCCCTCTTCCCTCTGTCCTTCTCCTGCTCGCGTGTTCTCACTCTCTCGTATGCACACTCTTCAAAATAAAATAAAATAAAATAAAATAAAATAAAATAAAATAAAATAAATATACCTTTTTTAGGATGGAATTTTATTTCTTTCTCCTACATCCTCCTGGCATCTGGCATATTAGTCTATAATAAGGTAAAAAAAAAAAAACAAATGTTCTTTTATAAATAATGTACAGGAGGTTAATCTAGATAATGCTTGATTATTTTGCAGATGTCTGAGGGTACTCAACATAAAATCTTCCCTGGCTTCCACCCTGTGCCTTTGGTCTAGCTGCTCAAGCTATCACTAAAACTCCAGGCTCCTTCCATCTTTCTGGTCTCATGCTTAGTGTAAGAGTGTTTTCCTCATGGTAACAAAATAGCTTCCTCAGCTCCAGACATCACATTTGCAAATGACAAGTCAAAAGACAAACCAGAAAGGACTAAGAACCTCTCCTCATATATATCTTTCTATTAGGAAGAAAAATATTTTCTAGAAGTTCCCCAGCCAATTTCTCTTTTCTCTTTTGTTTCAATGGCCACAACAACAATGTCACCTGCCTCCCCTAAGGGAATCACAGTAAAAAGGAATGGATATTTCCACTGAGTTACTTCCATTGAATTAAAAACTCACAATTTGTCCCCTGGGGCTAATGAGGGACTCACCTGTCCTGAGTATTCTGCTATCAAATCTCTGAATAAAATTGGGTTTCTGTTAGGAAGGATAAGGGGTAACATTGTTGTATGGTCAGTAACCAATGGCTCCTACCATACATACCACAGAGACTGGTATAAACACCTGAAGGGCAATTTATTCACTTAGACTGAAAAATATTATTGCCAAGAGAACTAGGCCCTTGAGTTCTCTGGCCAGCATATTATTTCTTTATAGAACAAAAAAAAGCTTCAAGGGAAGTTAAATTATCATGAAAAAGTGACTAGAATCATACATAGAGGAATAGTTATTTCTCTGTGCTCAGGTTGATTCCTTTGCCTGCAATGCCTTTTCCCTTTTTAAACTCCCACATATCCTTTAAAATTCAGCTTAAGCATTATCCCCTTTAGAAAGCTCTCTTTGTTACCCCCATCTTCTCCACCTGCACTTCCCACCCCCAAGCTGAATAACTTGCTTCTCTTCTGTATTACCATAGTATACTATGCACAAGTGTATCATTACACCTACTCTTTTGTATTGTACTTATCAATTTATGTGTCCTCTCCACCAAATGTGAGTTCCTTAAAAGCAGAAACTAGGCTAACTTGTTTTTATAGATTTAGTGGTTAGCACAGAGCTCAATATATGGATAGATATTTGCAGGGAGGCAGAATTATCACCCCTCTCCCAAAAGATATGAAATTTTAATCCCTGAAACCTGTTGCGATGGTTTTATGTGTCATCTAGGAGAGTGTTTTTGGATGAGATTAACATTTAAATGGGTGAACACAGATTGCTCTCCATAATGTGGGTGGGCCTCATCCAATCAGTTGAAAGCCTGAACAGAACAAAAAGACTAGCCTTCCTGAGCAAGACGGAATTCTCCAGCAGACTGCCTTAAGTCTGCCTTAAGCCTGCACCATCCACTCTGGTCCACACTGCAGATTTTGGACATGACAGCCTTCACAATAAATTTTATATATATATATATATATATATATATATATATATATATATATATATATACACACCCCCCCACACACACATATATATATATATATATACATATATATATATATATATACATATATAAGTTCTATTTCTCTGGAGCACCCTGGCTAATACACCTGTGAATATATTACCTTACATGGCAAAAGGGAGTTTGCAGGTGTGATTAAATTAATAATCTTAAAATGGGAAGATTATAAGATTATCGGGAATTATTCAGTAGGCCTAATGTAATCTTTGTAAGAGAGAGGCAGAAATGTCAGACTCAGAGAAGAAGATGTAATGACAGAAGCAGAGGTCCACATGACATCATTGCTAGCTGGGGGCCCCAAACCAAGGATAGTATTTAGAAGCCTGAAAAAAACAAGGAAATTATTTTCTCCTAGAGCTTCTAAGGGTCCACAGCCCTGTCAACATGCTGATTTTAGCCAAGGGAGACCCTTTTTTAAATTTCTTACTACCATAACTGTAGGATGATAAATTTATGTTGTTTTAAGTCAGTGTGTTTGTGGTAAATCGTTGGAGCAGCAACAGGAAACCAATACAGGGGCAAAGAAAATTTTTTGAGTGGCAAGATGACAAGTATTTGATGCATTAAGCTATTATAATAGTAACTACTATTTAATCATTGCTTGCTACACACTAGGCATTTTTACGCAATCTTGATCCAAATAACCAAACCAAGATCAAGATATTATTATACCCATTTATAGATAAGCAAACCAAAATTCAGGAAGATTGAATAATTTTATGAAACTAACATGCTAATAACTGGTATAATAGATATTGGATATGAAGGCACATTACTCTAAATCCCAGTAACCCCAAGATATTCTGAGATATTCAGCTCTAACATAGCACACCAAAGGATGGTTTGAGAGCCTTTAGCCTTCCCCAATATCCTCCAGCACCCCTAAAGCAATTTATTTATTTAAAAAAAATTTTTAATTTTTATTCATTTTTTGAGAGACAGACACAGTTTGGGTGGCCGGAAGGCAGAGACAGAGGGAGACACAGAATCTGAAGCAGGCTCCAGGCTCTGAGCTGTCAGCACAGAGCCTGATGTGGGTTCAAACTCATGAACCATGAGACCGTGACCTAAGCTGAAGTCGGACCTTTAACCAACTGAGTCACCCAGGTGCCCCATAAAGCAATTTAAATAACAATGAAATTGCAGTGAGATGTAACAGTGTGCTGATTTGCAAATGTAGTTTTCAAGACGGGTTCCCAGCTTCTCATGATGGAAGCACTGTCTTCTATAAGTCCCTTCCATAGGAAGTTCTGAAGCTGCCCAAGCCTGCCTACAGGTTGAGTCCTATCCATAGGCTCCCACTCTCCATGAACTGAGACAACTAAATACTGGGGACCTGGCTTGTCTTTATTGTCATATTTTGTATGTTTATTAACTCTTATCTTTTGAAAATATTAATACAATTAGACCTTATCAGGGTTTGTTCAGGCAATGAGCTCATCTCTTAAGATGATTTTATATATCTATCAATGCATCCATTTCATACAGATTTTATAAAGTTATAATGAACTGAAACTCTATTTTCTAGCTTATGTGCTTCAACTCACCTTTGCCCAATTTACTGCCTACACAACAACTACATAATGAACACTTATGTCAATGCCCATTTGTTTAGAAAATCTTTTTAATCAGTTAAGACATAAATTTCTTTTTTTTTAAATTTTTTTTTTTCAACGTTTATTTATTTTTGGGACAGAGAGAGACGGAGCATGAACAGGGGAGGGGCAGAGAGAGAGGGAGACACAGAATCGGAAACAGGCTCCAGGCTCTGAGCCATCAGCCCAGAGCCTGACGCGGGGCTCGAACTCACGGACTGTGAGATCGTGACCTGGCTGAAGTCGGACGCTTAACCGACTGCGCCACCCAGGCGCCCCAAGACATAAATTTCTTGTATTATAATATACGAGTTGAAATAATTCATAAAATGTAGAAATTCTGCTAAAAATGTAAATGGACACAACCACAGGTTTCTTGTGGGTTATCATGACTTGGTAGAGAAAGTCCATTAGGAAATATTATACAGTAATAATAATAACTTTTATATATCTATGAATTAAATAGAAAGGCTTGTTTCTTTTCTTTTAAATAATTTATTTTTTTAAATTTAAATCCAAGTTAGTTAGCATATAGTGCAACGATGATTTCAGGAGTAGATTCCTTAATGCTCCTTACACATTTAGCTCCTTACCCATCTCCTACAACCCCTCCAGCAATCCTCTGTTTGTTCTCTGTACTTAAGAGTCTCTTATGTTTTGTCCCTCTCCCTGTTTTTATATTATTTTTGTTTCCCTTATGTTCATCTGTTTTGTATATTAAAGTCCTCATATGAGTGAAGTCATATGATTTTTGTCTTTCTCTAACTTTGCTTAGCATAATACCCTCTAATTCCATCCACGTAGTTGCAAATGGCAAGATTTCATTCTTTTTGATTGCTGAGTAATACTCCATTGTATATATATACCACATCTTCTTTATCCATTGACCCATTGATGGACAATTTGGGCTCTTTCCATACTTTGGCTTTTGCTGATACTGCTGCTATAAAGATTGGGGTGCATGTGTCCCTTTGAAACAGCAACCTGTATTCCGTGGATAAATGCCTAGTAGTGCAATTGCTGGGTTGTAGGGTAATTCTATTTTTAATTTTTTGAGGACCCTCCATACTGTTTTCCAGAGTGGCTGTACCAGTTTGCATTCCCAACAGCAGTGCAAAAGGGTTCCTCTTTCTCCACATCTTCGCCAACATCTGTTGTTGCCTGAATTGCTAATGTTAGACATTCTGACAGGTGTGAGGTGGTATCTCATTGTGGTTTTGATTTGTATTTCCCTGATGATGAGTGATGTGGAGCATTTTTTTATGTGTTGGTTGGCCATCTGGATGTCTTCTTTGGAGAAGTGTCTATTCATGTCTTTTGCCCATTTCTTCACTGGATTATTTGTTTTTTGGATGTTGAGTTTGGTAAGTTCTTTATAGATTCTGGATACTAACCCTTTATCTGATATGTCATTTGCAAGTATCTTTTCCCGTTCCATCAGTTGCCTTTTAGTTTTGCTGATTGTTTCCTTCGCTGTGCAAAAGGTTTTTATTTTGATGAGGTCCCAATAGTTCATTTTTGCTTTTGTTTCCCTTCCCTCCGGAGACGTGTTGAGTAAGAAGTTGCTGCAGCCAAGGTGAAAGAGGTTTTTGCCTGCTTTCTCCTTGAGGATTTTGATGGCTTCCGGTCTTACACTTAGGTCTTTCATCCATTTTGAGTTTATTTTTGTGTATGGTGTAAGAAAGTGGTCCAGGCTCATTTTTCTGCATGTCGCTGTCCAGTTTTCCCAGCACCAATTGCTGAAGAGACTCTTTAGTCAAAGATTAGTTGGCCATGTTTGTGGGACCATTTCTGGGTTCTCTATTCTGTTCCATTGATCTGAGTGTCTGTTTTTGTGCCAGTACCATACTGTCTTGATGATTACAGCTTTGTAATAAAGTTTGAAGTCTGGGATTGTGATGCCTCCAGATTTGGTTTTCTTTTACAAGACTGGTTTGGCTATTCGGGGTCTTTTCTGATTCAATACAAATTTTAGGATTGTTTGTTCTAGCTCTGTGAAGAATGCTGGTGCTGTTTTGATAGGTATTGCATTGAATATGTAGATTGCTTTGGGTAATATCGACATTTTAACAACATTTGTTCTTCCAATCCAGGAGCATGGAATGTTTTTCCATATATTTGTGTCTTCTTCCATTTTTTTCATAAGCTTTCTACAGTTTTCAGTGTATAAATTTTTCACCCCTTTGGTTAGATTTATTCCTAGGTTTTTTATGGTCTTTGGTGAGAAAGGCTTGTTTCTTTCATTTGCCTCTTTTATAAAGAAACGTACAATTTGTGTTATTTTTTAATTTTAGAAACTATTAAAACTGCTTTATGCTGGTGCATGAAAGAATTGAATAAATGTAACTATGTGACTAATCGAAGGGTACTTTCTGAGAACATAATAATTAGAAAAGATTGTGGTTAGGACATTTCAAATATGGATAGTTTAGAGTTGGTCTGTGTAAAAACCATGTGGTGGTCTTATCACTACTACCCATGACTTTACATTCAGACCATTCTTTTAAAATTTGAGAACTACACAGAGTTTACTTAGTGTACACACATAAAGTACAGGTATCTTGACTAGTCTTTTTGTTAAACATTTTAATTAATTGACTTCAAAATCTTAAGCAGAATAGTAAGAAAATCTGTAATTAAAAGAAGTACCCTTCTTACTATTTGCTGATTACTAATCACAAACACAATTTAAAATAGTACATTTTTTTCAATAAATTAATACAGTGGGGATTACTTTTAAAGGCTTGTTTGGAATACAAGTTACGTCACACCAGGGTGCGAAACTTAAAAAAACACATAAATAAAGGCCAAAATCCTTTCAATGAACTTTTTGCCTTCTCTCTGCCAGTTTTCAACCTAGACTTTTCCTTCTCCCAATTAGGTGCTTTCTGTTATCAAACCATTCACTGGGTCCTGCTCATTCCACATCCTTAGCATTTCCATCTGTGTATCTCCATCCCTAGTGCAGCCAGCTCTCTTAGTTCCGGCCACCATCATCTCCTTGCTTGGGTTTACTGCAGTCGCCTTCTAAGCAGTTTCTCAGTTTCTTTGCCTCTGACCTCCACTACCAACCTCCTACCCACAGTCACCATCTAAAATTCTAACAGACCACTTAGTCTTTGTGAAATAAAAAGCTAATTATGCCACTCTGCTGCTTAAATCCTTCAACAGCTTTTCAATGATCTCAGAATAAAGTTCAAACCTGGAACAAACTTGGGACATGAGGCCTTAGATGATTTAGACCCCAGTTAGGTCTCCACATGTGTCGTCACTTAACACAGTAAGCACCAGAAGGTCAACAACCGCAGTTTGTTTGTCTTAGTCTTTATATTCTCATCGCCATCTCAGTGCTGGAATACAGTAAGTAGATGTTCGATCAATATTTGTGAAGGAGTTTCTGGCCTAGTTCTGTGGTTTAAAAAAATATGCTTTCAACTGGTTACAGCTTGTATGAAGGTGAAAAGCTTCCTGAATTCTATCAGCTCTTTGGGACTCATCTTTATGCTTGGTTCCCAGAACTTCACTAGGCATTTGTCTCCTCCAATATGGCGCTATGTTTTCCTGACCTGTATAACTCAATGGCATTATACCATCCCAGGGGTTACTTCCCAGACTATTGCATTCCCAATCATCAACTGAAATCCCACTCTAAGTTGCATAAGGAGAGCTTTTGTAAAAATTAGTATTTTTATTTTAATCACTAAAATTTAATTTTGCTATTCTGAAGTATAGAAATAACATTTCAAGTATATTTGCAAAACCCAGAAAGTTATTCTAACATTTAGCATCTGCATAAATAAATAAATACTTTTAAGTCTGGGAGGTTTTTAAGTTTTAAGCCTAGCTTTCCTAGAGATTTTGGTTTCAGCTCTGAGCTACTTAGTTAACCATTCCAACGTTCCCTGAACCTCTCATTACTAACCATTCTCCCTTTCCTGCCTCTTTTTTTTTTTTTTTTTGGACACACACAGAGAGAGAAAGAGAGAAAGAGCACACACATGAGAGAACATGAGTGGGGGAGGGGCAGAAGGAGAATCTTAAGCAGGCTCCATGCTCAGCATGGAGCACCATGTGGGGCTCGATCCCATGACCCCAGGATAATGACCTCAGCCAAAATCAAGAGTAGGACACTGAACCAACGGAGCCACCCAGGCACCCCCTTTTCCTGCCTCTTTAAGTAGTAATTATGACTCTGATAGTATTCAATTCCATCATGAAATGAATTTCATCCTTTAATATTGGGATTCATTGGATGAAAAATGGCCATTAACATAATGTAAGTGATGAGATAAGTGTGTTAAGCCATTAATAAAGATAGAGAGATTATATACTTAGCATCTTTGACTATATTACCACTAAATGGTTATTACTTTTTGAACAATTAATATCTTAATCTTTACTTACATCCAGCCATTCATTCGTTTTTGCTGAAAATTTCTTGTTGAATCATTTCACAGTTATTTCTTGGGATTCTACTTTGTGCCATGTTCTATTCAAGGAAGTGTGGATATAGGGTCTGGTACGTAATAGGTGTCATCTCTACCCTGATGGAGTTTGTATTCATTGGGTAGAGACAGATGGGACACAAAGTGTAGAATAATATAGTTTTGGAAATTGCTTACTACTATAAAATAAATAATATAGGACGATAGGATGGAGTGATGAGAGGAGAAAGGCTAATGTAAGGTAGTGATTCCTCTGGGGAAATAAAGGCTCTCAATGATGAGATCTCAACAATGAGAAGGAGCTATGGGAAGACATGGAGGAAAGATGGACTAGACAAGTACAAGAGCCCTGACACAGGAATAAACATGCAGTTTAATAAACTAGTGTGACATTTTATGCAATGACTCTGGGCCTGGACAAGACATAAAGATGGAATGAATTAGTTTTAACATTGAAGATGTTAAGGGGTTGAGTTTGGTATATATT
Organism: Herpailurus yagouaroundi; assembly: GCF_014898765.1. Lineage (NCBI taxonomy): Eukaryota > Metazoa > Chordata > Mammalia > Carnivora > Felidae > Herpailurus > Herpailurus yagouaroundi. The sequence continues at coordinate 42,128,203 of NW_024412413.1, forward strand.
TTGGAGATCCAACCAACAAGACTTGTTAAGACATGTGAGGATATGAGGAAAAGAGAAGTGCCTAGGTTTTGACTTAAGTAACTGGGTAGGTGGAGGTGCCATTTGCTGAAATGTAGAATATCGAGGAGAGTTCTCTTTGGAATTTATTTGTTATACTTGGAATTTGATAAATATATAATACACCCAAGAAGAAATGTCAAGCTGCAAGTTGAATATATGAGTATAGAATTCAAGAAAGGCCAGGAGTAGAGCTTTCATCCAACCCTTTTTTGCTGCAGGCTATTTTGTTCTGCATCAACTTAAAGTTCAGAACTGTGGCCATCTGCATCAATCTGATACAGCTAGAAGGGCTAAGAACTGAGGCCACCTGTGTCAACATGACTTAGCTATTTGTTCCAGGAAACTTTGCCCAAAGAAGATAAAACCAATAGCCAATAAATAACTTCACTGTTGGCTTTAGGAAATCCCTGCAAATGAGTTTATCTGAGACAACGTCTCCCTTATCAAACCGTGGTTTATTTATCACTTCAAGATTCACACCTCACTATGCCCACCAACCCTCAACTATCATTTCACAAACTTGCCCAATCCCAATCTGGTCCTGACTTTGTGATACCTGTCATAACTCCCGTGAGTCCAGACTTCCCAAATCCTATACCATCCTTCTCTGACTCCTCCCTCTTGATTCTGTAAAGGCACTGTTCTCCCTGACCCCAGTGACTTCAAATAAACTGATGTTTGCTTGTTAACAGTTTGTCTGCTTGTATTTTGAGGAATTCAAGATTTGTTGCTATTTTTGCTTCCTGCCTTTATAGTAGGTGTCAGTCCTATAAACAACTGTTTACCCACCTGCTCTGAAACTCACAATTAGCAAAATGGATTTCCAAAGCGGGGAGGACTCTTAGACATTTATTCTAATCTATTGATTTTACAAATGGGAAAACTGAAGCCAGAGAAATTGTGACTTGTCTAGTGTTGCACATAGTAGCTGCTAGATCTTAAGACATATAATTCTCAGTCTGGCACTTTTCATGAAAGAATACATAAGCTCATGCTGAGCAAGATGAAATAAACTTTATTTTTATATTTTATTATCTATAAACTTCCTAGCAGGTAAGAGAGAAGTCTGGTTGTTCTCATCTTTGTTTGTGGTTGTAGTGCTTTTGCACTACTTGCCAGGCTGGCTTAGGCACCAAGTACTTGCATTTATAAAGATATAAGTAAATTTTAATTTGCATTTACCAAAAATCCAGATATTAAAACGTTCATTAATCAACAGAAAGATGAAGAAACATCAGCTCCCAAGCCATACAATTCCTGACGTAGCTGCAGTTTTCTCATAATCTATATACAGAACAAAGGAGAAAAAAAAACAACTAAAAAAACTCCATTTGCCAAGTTAACAAAATATCCTTCTCAAAGGATAGGATTTGCCATGTAAAATATTTAAGAAATTAGAGCTTTTTGAATACTCAAGATACAGAGTCTCTTTGAAGAAGCTGAAATATACAAATGTGTTATGGGTACACCTTACCATTTTGACTCAATCTGGTAAATGTGGAAAATCATGAACATTTTCTGAAATAATACTATACCAATGCAGTGGATACCAATGGCATTCTTTTCTCCTCATTGCTTTATTTCAGAAATTATCTCTGCTGAAGCAGTCCATAGTGTGACAGTGGGAGCAGATCCCTAGTGACCCCATGCCTCCATGGTTTCATGCCTCCATGCCCTTGCCATAGTGATGGAACTAGATAGAGATGAACACCTGTCTCATGTTGGGCTAATGGGCCAATGAAGTGGAGACCTAAAACGTCAAATCAGCCACTCACTGCCTGAATTAAAAATGCACAAAACTCAGGAGTTACTGTTAGCTGTGTTCTACCATCTGCCCCAAGGAGCAAAGAGGACACATTTTTGCTTGGGTGTTCTACAGTGTCTCTGGGCCCAAGTATAAACGGTGGTTAAAGCTATTCAAATCAATCCTCACTTATCCATCTTAATTGCCAAATTGATACTAGACAGTTAAAAAGAAGAAGAAAAAAAGGAATTGAGAAGGAAACAACATCAAATCCCTGCCTGACCCCTATGCCCTGAAACCAAGGCAGTAAACTATCATTTGTACATTTTCCCACATGCCAGGCATTATTCTAAGCATTTTATATGCATTGTCCTATTTAGTCCTTACTACAATGCTATGAGAAAAGTACTTTTATTATCCTCATTTTATAGACAAAAAAACCACTGAGGCATAGAAAGTCTACAGAGATAGAGATATAGCTATATACAGATACAGCTAAATATAGATACACAGAGATATAGACTCTATATCTATAACCTGGGGTCATAAACATGACATTATACTGCCTTGTATTAAGGGAAAAACCTGGTCAGTTTTGCTTTGTAGATAGCCTTCCCTGGGGAAATAGACCATAAACAAATAAAGTAAAATACATGGAATGTCAGGTGATGACGACAAGAGCTATGAAGAAATAAAAAGCAAAGGACAGGACAGGGAGGGCTAGAGGGCAGAGCTAGTGGGCAGTTATAATTTTACATACAGGAGTTAGGGAAGGCTTCACTGAGAAAGTGATATTTAAACAAAGACCAGAAAGTAGGGAGACAGCAAGCATTGCAGATGCCTGGGCAAAGAGCCTTCCAGGCAGAGAGATCAGGAGTGCAAAGACCTCTAGGCGAGAGTGTGCTTAGTATATTCAAGGACAATCAAGGAGCCATGAACAGTAAGGAAGTGAAAATGGGAGATGATGTCCAGATTCTGATAGGGATCGGAGGTGGCTACTCTAAGGACTCTGGTCTTAACTCTGAGATGGACAGTCACTGCAGGGTTTGGAGCAAAGGAGTGACATGATCTGACTTGTGTTTTATACAAATTGTCCTGAATGCCATGTTGAGAATAGATGAAAAGGGCAAGCCCCAAAATAAAGAGGTCAGTTAGGAGGCCATTATCTAAGCAAGAGACAATGGCCACTTGATACCGGGTGGTGGCAGTAGTAGTGGTGAGAAGGGGTGGGAGTCTTGACACATTTTCAAAGTACAGCCAACAGGGTTTGCTGATGGGTTGAATGTGAGTAAGAGAAAGGAGTCAGGGTGGTGATGAAGCATGACTCTAGTTGCTCACCCAAGCAACCCGAAAGGTGAAGTTGCCTTGTGCTGAGACGGGTAAATCTGTGGGAGGAATAGGTTTAGGAGGTGGGGGGGGGAAGATCAGGACCTTAATTTTGGACACGTTAAGTAGTCAGATGTGTCCCTTAGATTTCTAAGAGGAGACACTGAGAAGGCAGTTGGATATACAGATCTAGGGCTCAAGGGAACAGTCTGGGCTGAAGAAGTTAATTTAGGAGTCTTCAGTGAAGGGACTATATATAAAGTCTTGAGACTAGATGAAAACGCCTAAGCGTGAGTGTAGATAGAGAAGAGATTTGAGGTCTGAGCTCCGGGGTATTCCATCTGAAACAGGACATCAACACTAACGGAATTACGAAAATATGCAGGACGTTATGGGAAAAGACCACATTACTTTTCAAAGGCATAAAGCTTTAGTGTTGTTCAGCTGCATAGCTGGGGCAGTTCTCCCTAACAGGATGAGGCAATTTTATAAGCACAGAAAGAGGGACAGAAAGAGGGAGTTGTGGTTACACTGACATCTGTACTGTTTTATCCCAGCTTCTTCCTCCAGAATTAAAAAAGAAGAAAGAAAGAATCATGTAAATTACTGAAACCAAGGTCAGAAACATCTGTGCTGGAACAGATGCTTTGGTTGTACAAATGAGGTCCTGAGATAGACTTTCCCACCGGTAAACATCACTTAGATCTAACACTATCAATGCAGCAAATTACAAGACTGAAAAATGTTCACCTTGTCTGATCTTTTTCAGAATGGTTTCAGTATAGGGTTGATGAGCGTATGTATACATTTTATGTGGGGTAGGATGCAGAAGATAGATTTAAATGGGTGATTCGAAAGTGAGAAAGTGGAACTCGAAAATACAGACTTCATCTTTCAAAAGCTTATCTACATGGTAAGAATAATTTTCAAAAAGAGTAAAATCAAAACTCTCATATAGATACGAAGTGAAGACAGGTAAAGATTATTATATTAATAATATTGGATTACATTATATTAATGAGGAAACTGTAATGTTACAACCAATCTTCAGTCAGAGATCCACAAATTTATGTGGAGTAAAAGAATATTGAAATGAATTTAACAAATGACTGCAAAACTGGCTTTTTTCCATGGAATTGGGGGTGGTGGAGTTGGGCGGTAGGGAAGAGAGGGGCTGTCTGTCTTCCCACTGGACAGAAGTTATTTGTGTGTCTATAGACACACAAATTAGTCACATAGCACATAGCAAGAATTAGTCACATAGCAAGGTGACTAGAGAGGCCAGGAAACCAAGTCAAGAAACTCCATCAGAGTTCACTTGCAGGGCTCATATAGTTGAGTGCATTCCCCTGAGACTAGAGGACATGAAGGAAAGTACAAATACAGGAAAGTAGTGGGTTTGGAAAAAAGTAGAGATAGTTGACATATGATGGTCTCAGTCTTACTAATGAAACAGTGGTATCATTGTTATTAAAAACCATAATTCATTTAGAAGGCAGGGAATCTGGTATAACACTCTAAGAATAATTGAAGTCTAAATTTTAATTCTGAGTTTCTTGGTAGCAAAGGCAAAAGTGGAAAGGTGGCAATTATGTAATTCTGAGTGGTAAACAAGAAGAAGAATGCACGTTTTTCTGGAAATACAGGTTTGACTGCTGAGGCTAAGAAGGCTGTGAGCTATGTCAGGGAAGAGGGTGAAGGTTCAGAAGTCGCTAAGCAGATTGCGAGATGGAACTGACTAAAGACAAGTTCAAGAATTTTTAAGCTATGTTGTGGGGCTTCAGGGGTCAGAGATGCGTGCATTTGGAGTAACGGAGTAAATCTGGAATATAAATAAACTTCCAGGAAGCCTTCCCTGGTAATTACGGGCAGGGCTCAGATGTCTTCTGAGCCCTTGTAGGACGCCGGGGTCGGCCTCTTTGTGGTAGTCAGCACCTCGCTCTACTCTTTCTTCTCTGTTTCTCTCTCCCAAACTCCAAGAAGGCAGCAGGTATAGTTTCATATTTCTGGTGCCTAGTGCAGTTGGCTGACACTAGTGGATCTCAGGGAAACTGCAAGTGCCAGGAAGGAGAGAGAGAAAATGTCTTAGCTCATCATTAGGGCTGCTATAAAAGAATATCATAGCCTGGGTAGCTTATAAAAAACAGAAATTTATTTCCGTTCTAGAAACTGAAGTCCAAGATCAAGGTGCTGGCAGATTTGGTGTCTGGAGAGAACCTGCTTCCTGGCCATCTCCTTGCTGCATCCTCACATGGCGGAAGGGCAAGGGAGCCAGCTATCTGAGGGTTTTTTTGAGCAGCACTGATCTCATTCACAAGGACTCCACCGCCATGACTTAATCACCTCCCAAGGGCCCCACTTCCTAATAATACCACATTTGATAGTACTTTTCAACAACTGAATCTGGGGGGGAACATATTCAGTCTATAGCAGAAGATATGAACACAGACTGTTTAATTGGGTATACAGGGTAAGGAATGGCTCTCTCTAGGGCATTAAGCGTGGAAGAGGCCAGCACTCACTGGGCATTCTTGGGCACTCCGTGTGCCCTCTTGCCTTACTCATCTTGCCTCAGACTTGATAATATCAAGAACCAGTTACCTTCTCACAGAAAGATATGATGAGAAGCAGTTGCAGCGAGAGCAGGACTTACATGCAGCTTGGGGGCACTCTACCCTGCTACTTGATGCTTTAAATTCTAGTTAAGGGCTAAATGAAATCCCTTACATTTATTTTTTGTTCTGCTTTATAACTCTTTTCCTATCAAAATAATATGCTTTTATTGTAGGGAATTAGCAAAATACAGAAAATGACAAAGAAAAAATAAAATTTCTACCACCCAGGTATGAGTACTATTGACATTTTCCTGTATTTTTTGTCATTCACTTTTCTATGCATCATATGTATAGTTATTTCTTTACAAAATTGGGATTGTGGCATATATATATATATACATATATATATATATAACTTTATATTGTTACAGATATTACAGCCCTATATAATCATATATTGTTTTGTTTCTTAAACTTATATTCTAAAATGTTCCAGGACCAAAATGATTTTTATGGACATATAATATTTATCTTATTTAATTATTCTTCTATTGTTAAGCATTTAGGGTGCTTATAATTCTTTTTTACTTTTAAGTGATGCTTTGATGAATGTCCTTGTTCAAAAAATACTTGACCATACCCTGATTATTTTCTTAGAATAAATTCCTGTAAGTGGAATTATTGAAATCAAGGGTATAAACTTTTAAAGAACTCTCTTAAGGCAAGTAGCTCCCAAGACGCTTGCTTCAGTTAATACTTCCATCAGAATGTTTAAGAGTGTCCATTGCCCTGCATCCTAAGTGTCGAGCATTTACAATAAAAAAATATATCAGGGCGCCTGGGTGGCGCAGTCGGTTAAGCGTCCAACTTCAGCCAGGTCACGATCTCGCGGTCCGTGAGTTCGAGCCCCGCGTCGGGCTCTGGGCTGATGGCTCAGAGCCTGGAGCCTGTTTCCGATTCTGTGTCTCCCTCTCTCTCTGCCCCTCCCCCGTTCATGCTCTGTCTCTCTCTGTCCCAAAAATAAATAAACGTTGAAAAAAAAAATTAAAAAAAATATATATATAAGGAAGGCAATAACGTCAGCATGGAGCATCAGAATACTATTGCTCCCAATATAATATTATTTTCACTAATCTGCCTTCATTCTGGGAGAAAACAATAGTGGAGTTTTTCAGTCTAAATATAAATGGATTATACTAGCACAGTGTTACATGCTAAAATTAAAATTCAGACCAAAAATGATCTTATTTTTACAAAAGTCTTGCTTTTAGAAAATTCAGGTACAAAAGAAAATAGAATATCAATTTAAAACATATTTAAGAGAAATATCTTGCAACACGCACTTGAACAAAAATTTTTTAAGTATGTATAATCTCCAGTAGAAAGCACGTATGGTTCAGGAACTGAAATGTGCAAATTAATTCCATGTGCAATCACAGGAAGAATCGTTTCATGTTATGCTTTAACGTGGAGGAAAAAGAGAAAAATGCTTGTTTTCCTTTGGTAGTTTATATTTTATTACTTGTGCCAGGTTCTTTATGTACATTATCTCTGATACAAATCTCAACACGGAAGATTTTGTTAACTTTTTTTTAAGCATTTAAAAACATTTTTTTTAATGTTTACTTATTTTTGAGAAAGGGAGAGAGACAAAGAAAGAGGGAGGCACAAAATCCAAAGCAGACTCCAGGCTCTGAGCTGTCAGCACAGAGCCGGACATGGGGCTCGAACTCATTAACCACAAGATCATGACCTGAGCCAAAGTCAGTCACTTACCGACTCAGCGACCCAGGAGCCCCTAATTTTTTTTTTTTTTAAGTAGGGTCCACGCCATTAGTGGGGCTTGAACTCATGACCTCGAGATCAAGAGTCACATGCTCTACAAGCTGAGCCAGCCAGGTGCCCTCAAGGAAGATATTTTGGTTCTGATTTCACAGATAAGGAATCAGGCTGAGAGAAGTAAGAAACTTATAGGCCAGTATTTGAACCGAGGATTGTCTGATTCCAGAACTTCCGCCAAGCTAGAGTGACTCCCAGAAAGATACAATAAGGTTTCATGCGAGAGAAAATGATGGAGATCCTGACCCTCAGCTAGTGACAAAAGGGACTGATGATACAAAACCATCAACATCCCTCTCTGGTGGCCTGAAGTGGAAATGTGAACAAGTTAACTCTTTCATTATTTTTGAACTTTAATATGTTGTAAAATTAGCATTGAACTGCTTTTATTCATGAAATTATAAGGAGAGAACAAAAAAGAAAAACGAAAGAAAAGTTTTTAAAAAGGAAAAACGAATAAAGAAGAGTAAAGATCAGCCCTTGTAGTATTGAACAATCCACAACAACCTAGACAGTGTCTAGGTGCTGAGTGGTGGGGTAGGGTAATTTTGAAGCCATTTCAGTATATTTGGAGACTAGAAAGCAAAGGAATGGTGGTTTTAGAATCAGGCTCAGCTGGGGAGTTAGCTGGATGGTCCCACAGGGCACTAAGCCATCTCTCTTTTTCTGTTTTTGCCACCTGGCCCCCACCCCAGAGATGTGCCTGCCTCACAGGCAGGCAGTTGTGTTTGTGGGTCAGGACATCCCTCTCTTGGACAGGCAAATCCTTAAGCATTTTTGTTCCCTTTCTTTTTCAACCTTTTTGCTGTACCTGCCTTCTATCCCCCAACGGTGTGTTATTGGTCTTTCTTCAGATGGGTCTGCAAGCACTTGACTGGAGGCAAGCTATGCTGGACAGGCAGTGTGGTATCCTGCTTGAGAGGATATTAAATGCTCCCACATCAGGCTTCCACTCCTGTATGAGCTTGGACAAGTTACTTGATCACTCTTTGCCTCAAGTCTCCTCATCTGTAAAATGGGAACCTGTACAGAAAATATTTATGAAATACTTACTGTTTGCCAAGAATCATTTGACTCTCTTGAGGATATAGCAATTAGCAAAACCAAGAGTTTATTTTCCAGTGGGTCAGACACACTTTAACCAAATATATACTATAATGGTAGATATTAAGTATAATGAAAAAATAATAAAGGAAGATAAAGAGACGAGAGTGACAGAGCAATATTTTAGTTAGGTAGTCAGAAAAGGCCTCTCTAAAGAAGTGGTGTTTGAGCAGAGACATGAAAAAAAGTGAATGAGTCATGCTATAGATCTAGGGGAATAAGAATAGTAGGTGCAAAAGCCCTAAGTAAGGCCAAACTAAGAGCACAGTGCAAAAGTCCAGTGTGGTTTAAGTGGAGTCGGTGGGAGAGAGTAGCTAAGGGCCAGATCATCCAGGGCTTGTAGGTCTTGGTAAGGGCTTTAGATTGACTCTAAGTGTGATTAGAAGTGTATCAGTTAAGTTTCAGTCACAGGAAAAAGAAAATACTGTCATTATTTAATGAGAAAGGGACTTGGGTGCTTATAAAACCATTAAAAAGGCTATAAAGCAAGCTGTAAGCTGATCTTTAGGAATGAGATTCACAACACTACCCCCAAAGGAGCTTGCCAGAAAAGCTACTACCTCTGTCACTATCAGAAAGATGGGCAATCAAGATTTTGCAAAGGAACTGACAATTTCAAGAACAGATGCTGTGGCTGTGACCCCCAGGAAACAGGTAGCCTTCATTGCTGCTACCACAACCATCTCTTAACACCCACACCAATTCAAGCATGGTCTCTGTGACCACAGTCCAAGCATCCAGAACATGACTCTACTGCCCCTCCACCCTCCTAATCTGTCCTATGTGTCCAAGTCTGCAACAGAGTCTAAGAAACTTGCCTTTTAGTTTTCCACTCCCTGCAGGATGAGAAAGCACACTGGAAGACTGGAATGGATGCTGGAGGCCACTAGGAGAGTAAGAAGGATGAATGATGGGATATAATGTGTCTTACACTTTATAGCAGGGTCACTCTCATTTCTACATAGAGAATGCACTCTAGTTGATAAATGGAAGAAGTAGAACAGTTAAATGGCTACAGCAGTAGATTAGGTAAGAGATAGAGTGGGAACCACAAAAAACTAAGAAATTGTGAAATTATATATTTTGTAGGTAGAGCCTATAAGACTTGCTGATGCATCTAAGCTATGATGAAAGTAAGGAATTGAGGACATCTTCAGGATTTTGATATGAACACCTGGATCAATAGTAGTGATGTGTACAGAGAACATTGGGAAAGATATGAATTAGGAGAAGAAAACACTCCTATTTATCTCAAGCAATGCAGAAGAGTATAAAATTCTTAAGAGCAGTAGCTGGCACACAGTAAATGTTCAACTGATATCAACTATTCCCTTTCATTAAGATAATGTTTTTGTCTAACCCCTTGAAGTTGAGATCACCAAGGTTGAAACTGATATCTCTGAATGGTAGTCATATCTTCCAGGCAGAGAGAGACAGTGAAATGCCCAAAATCTGGTATCCTGGGCTAGCTACTTCCCAAAGCCACAGCAACCACCATTAGGTTGCAAAATCATTCAGTATTTCTTTCTGGAGATGTGTATGTAAGCTCCAATGGAATTTAGTACTCAAGCTGAATCAAGATTATTCCTTATACCTGGATCGGAAGAAGGCCTGGGAGAGGTTGGTCTCCTTTCCCATGGACCAGGAGGACAGGATGCACTCCCCCATGTCCAGTTTATGGCACTAGCCACATGGAGTTCCATGAGCATTAATTCACAGAAACTCTTAAATGGAGTTCAAAAAGAGGAGACTCCAAAAAGAGAAATACAAAGACAAAAGGAGAAACCCAAAGGCGGGGGGAAGCACACAAATGCAAGGATATATTTCCCCACAGGATCTCAATAATAGCTAACCTAATTACTAAACACTCCATGGGAACCTTATTCTGAGAGATTTTCTTATAACACCTGTTTAATCTTCACAACAAACTCTAAGGTAGAGTTATTATCCTCATTTAATGGACGAGGAAATTGAGGAATAGAAAAGCTAAATAACATGCCTAAGGCCATACAGTTAGTAAGTTGCAGAGATGGGATTCAACTTAGGCTCACTGATTCAAGACCTCATGGTATTAAATATAGCCTATCCAATTACACCTTTAGCCAAGACCTAGGTCAATACTGGGGATGGGTTGCATTGACACATAAAGGCGGGATATAGCAGTCATTTTTGTTGGGAAGCCTGTAGGCTAATCTAGTTAGAAGTGTGACACTGTGAGTAAGAAATGATTTACAGACCCCTTTTATACTGGTCAAGGTAAAACTAGCCACTGCTAGTAATAAACAAACCTCAAAATGTTAGCTTAAACACAATAAAAATTTATTTCACATGTGCATGAAGCCCAAAATGATTGCTTCTGATAGCTGATGACTCTCCTTTAAGAGCCAGCCCATCTTATGTCTTTCATCTTCAACACATGACTTCCAAACTAGTGTTCATCTCCATCAAACTACAGAAAAGGAAAAGACCACGGGGTGAGGGGGAGTCTTATGGGCCAGTTCTGGAGGTGGCATACATCACTTCGATTCACATTTTATTGGCTAGAACTCAGTCACCCACCTGCAACTAACTGCAAGGGAGACGGGGAAATGTCTAGCTAAGTGCCCAGCTAGCCTGTCTACCACAACTGATTTCATTCATTACATGATTTCTCTCAATTTTACTCTCAAAAGAAAACTGGAAATTTCATTTGAGGATAACCTTGCTTTTTTCCCCCATGTAAAATTTACATTCAGGTCAAATATACCATGTATACCAAGTTCTACATTCATTTCTTGAAGCTTTTAAAGTAAATAGCTCTTCTCTGATAATGTAGTCCATAACTTTTTCCATTACTTCCTTTTTCACTACTTTAATAGGGCATTATATCTTGCAGAAAGCTGTAAAGCTTTCACGTTTATAAAGACTCCTTTAAACCTTAACTGATAAAATGTTTACAATGTTATCATGCTTGCTTAATTTACTGATGCCTAAAATTTTATGTCCTGATGTAGACAAGTATATAACGATGCCATTTTTACCCATAGAAATTTACAAATTAACGAAGACGATCAGGTGCTAACAAAGGTTGTAATGATGGTATTCTTATAGAAAACTCATTAAATTTTGCTTAAATGTTCAGGAATATTCTTTTATTTTCTCCAAGTTTCAAAGAGTCCCCTGTTGTTACATATATTTTAACTTTGTTTTTCACTAATGATTCTGCCTCCAATTCCAATGCGTGGTAATTTTCCCAATACCATCAAGTAATTCTCCAACACCAGCAGGGTGTCCTATAATTCAACTCAATTATGACACCATCTACCTGGAGATAGCATCAGATCCCATGGGTTAAGGGCTCAGTCTCACAAGACTGTCTTTCCTCCAACTCTAGATGCCAATTGCAAGTCCAGGTTGTTACCTGTAACTAATGACCCCTCCTTTGGTTCAATTAATTTACAAGAGCAGCTCAGAACTCAGAGAAACATTTTATTCACTAGATTACAGGTATATTATAAAAGGATATAACTCAGGAATGAGTTGGAAGAAATGCATAGGGCAAAGTATGGGGAAAGGGCATGAAGCTTCCATGCTTTCTGAGAGTGTTACTCTCCTGGGATCTCCACATGTTGACCAACCGTGGTAGCTTTCTGAACTCTATCCTTTTGGGTTTTTACGGAAGCTTCATTACATAGGCAATTGATTAAATCATTGGCCTTTGGGGACTGAACTCAACCTCCAGCTTCTCTTCCCTCCTAGGAGGTCAGCAGGGGATGGGGGAGACTGATAGTCCCAACCCTTTAATCACATGGTTGGCTCCAGTGGAAACCAGCCTCCCTTCTTAGCAGCTTTCCCAAAGTTACCTCATTAACATAACAAAGCCTATTTTTTATTGTTCTCATTATTTAGGAAATTCCAAGGATTTTGTGCTAGAAATGGCAAGACCTAATACAGTATATATTTTTATTATAAATCACAATATTATATTTACTTATTAAACTAATTACAGTAAGACTAGAAAATGGACATAAAACAAAAAAGGCCAATAGTTTCATTTAATCCTCCCACTTCAACCCGAAGTGGGAAGTAATGTCTCCTTCTCCTGCTCTTCCATAGCACTTTACCTGCATTTCTCTTGACAACTTAATACACTCTTCTTGCCTCATTTTGTAGTTATTTATTATATGTCTTATATACTGTTACTGTTGTTACTTCTTTTAAGGAAAAGGATCCCGTCTAATTCTCTGTAGTGTTTTCCACATAGTATGAACACAATAAAAAAGACTGATTTAAACTCTTATTTTTTATTGTAGCTACAAATTTTTCTAAAAACATTGAACTACATGAAAACATTTTCTCTTAGCCCTGCCAAAATACCCATTCATCCCACAACAACTAAAGCTACAATAAAAATTAGTGAGTAGCAAGTCATAAACAAGCCATTATAGTGCCAAGAGCTGAAGTACATTTATGAATAAAGAATGAAATTAGGGCTAAAGAGAGTCACTACATCTTAGAAAAATCAAAGACAGTGGGACGAAGAAATTGACATTTAAAATTTTAAGTTGGAGAGATGGGGGGGGGGGAAATTCCAGGCATAGAAGATAATGTAAGAAAAGTCAAGGGACTATGCTGCAATAGACATTTAGGAAAAACAAAAATCTCAGATGGTAAGAGGCTTCACATTCATCTTCAATACTTCAACCAATAATCATTGAGTGATTATTTTGCTGGGTATAATCAAATTGCAATTAAAAAAGCATTGGGTTTATTCCTTTTTTTCTTCTTTTTAATTTATTTTTGAGAGGGAGAGAAAGTGCAAGCAGGGGAGGGGCAAAAGGGGACAGAGGGTCTGAAGCAGCTCTGTGCCGACAGCAGAGGGTTAAACTCATAAACCTTGAAATCATGACCTGAGTCAAAGTCGGATGCTCAGCCGACTGAGCCACCCAGGTGCCCCAGAAACTCACTGGGTTTATTCTTGATAAGCTAAAAATCCTACTAAAGGATCTTGACTCCAAATGGGAAATTTTCCATTCCACTAAATCGTCATGTTTTCATATTTATTGCATACCCACATACTTAATTGGGTATGAATTCTCTGGTGTTACATAAAAAAAATATGAACAAGAACCAAAGGTTTCCCACACTCATTACATTTATATTTTACTCCTGCATGATTTCCATAATTAGGACCTGATTTTTGACCAATTTTTCCAGTCTCATTATGTGAATGTGGTTACTGCCCACTATGAACTCTTTGATATCTAATTTGAACCAATAGAGAATGAGTATAAACCATGGACATTTTGTGGGGGAATATGTTTGCCAGGATACACATACTGTAATTATATATGTTTCTTGGTTCCTTTGATATCTTTTTTATTCACTTTGGTGGTCTGGTTGTAGAACTAGTCACTACTACATAGAAATCTACAAGAGTCAAGATGATACTAAACTGAAGTCTAATACAGGACTATGGAGAGGCTTTGGTATCTCTTTCAGCCACTGCAGTCCCTTCCAAGGCCTATAACTTGATGACTAGAGCACAGTTTGATGTCAGCCTCCACTTGCATCCTATCAGGCTTGGTGTCTTTGTGCAGGATACAACCTGTACATCCTTCTATCTAGTCCTTGCAAATATATGTGGGAAAAAATCCTTTGATTTTCATCCAACTTATAATAGCCGATCAAATCATTACTGAACATGCTCAAGGAAGAAGGGCTTTGCAAAAATCAGCCTCTCCCAAGTTAATAATAATAATTTTAAAAAAGGCAGCATTGTGCATATAATACACACAGAAACTATCATCCAGAGACATTCTAAAATAAGTGTTTTCAGTCCACAATTTCTACGGTATCTGATTTTCTGGTGTTCCATGCTAACCCTGCTTTCTAGATTCTAGGGTATAGGACTTTCAGAACCAAAACTAAAACATGGTACCTGGGTGGTTAAGTGTCCAACTCTTGGTTTTGGCATAGGTCATGATCTCACCATCATGAGACTGAGCCCCACATCAGGCTCTGCGCTGACAGCGCAAGGCCTGCTGGGGATTCTCTGTCTCCGTCTCTGCCCCTCCCCTGCTCGCATAATCTCTCTCTCTTTCTCTCAAAAATCAATAAAGATTTTTAAAAATAAATCAAAACCAAAACAAACAAATAAAACATGACATCTCAGTTGACTGCAGATAATGAAGACCTCAAAAGATCATTTGGGCACAGTTGGTGGCTGAGTAAAAGAAGAAACTGGAACCTTGGCTAGTCAATATTCTTCTTGGACTATGCTGCACTGACCCAAGACACAGACCTCAAGCTTCTGATCTTCCTGCAATCAGGTGATGTCCATAGGCCACTGCTTCAGTATTCATAACACAAGACTCTGCAGCATGAAAAAATTTAGAAGAAACTTCCCATTTAGGCAGTGCTGGAAACTTTTCCTTCCTGCTACTAGCTAGCTGTTTGTGTGCAAACTTGAAAGAATAATATCTAATACTGATACCCTCCTGCCATACCTCTGATTATACCATCTCTAGAGGAAATTTTTATCTTAGAAGAACTACCCGATCCAAGTTTTCAGACTTATCAAATCATGCAAACAACTGAACAGGACCTCTGGTTGCCCTACATATTAAACTGAGTATGGAGGAATTTTCTGGTAAAGGAATCAATTGAAAAATACAAACCATTAACAAATAGATCATACAGGATAACTATAAATTCTTGGATCCTCACTTTCAGATCCAGGGAATCTCTAAGTATTGTGCCCAGGAATCTGTATTTATAGGATGTCCCTGGTGATTCTAATAAGGACAGACCATGAGAGCCACTAAGAAGATAAAAGTTACCTAGGAACTCACTCTGGGATGCCTGGATGGCTCAAGAGATTAAGTGGTTAAGCGTCAGACTCTTAATCTCAGTTTAGATCTTGATCTTGGGGTCGTGAGTTCAGGCCCCACTTTGTGCTCTGTGCTGGGCAAGAAGCCTACTTAAAAAAAATAGTTGCCTAGAAACTCACTCTAGACATTTCCACATTGTTCATTCGTTCAGGAAACATTTGTCTAGTGTCCTCATGGAGTTTACATTCTAATGTGCTAATGTGTGGGAGCAGGCAAATAAGTAAAAAACCATATAACAGGACTACAAATAAGTAAATAACCATATAACAGGAC
>NW_024412413.1:42143985-42170979 GCF_014898765.1 Herpailurus yagouaroundi
AACCATATAACAGGACTACAAATAAGTAAATAACCATATAACAGGACTACAGAACACATAATGTAAAGTTAATGTTACATACACAAATATGATAGGACATGGAGACAAAGTGCAATGGGCTGAGAGAGAGGGAATGCTACTTTTAGACAGGGTGGTCAAGAAACCTCTCTGATTCAATGACATTTGAGCAGAAACCTGGAAGAAGTGAGAGTCCAGTGTATATCTGAGAGAAAAATATTACAGTCTGAGAAAACAGCAAATGCAAAGGTTCTGAGACCAGCAGAGCTGAGAGCAACGAGGGGTGCCAGATTATGAGGACCTTAAATGCAATGGTAAAAGCCCTGGCTTTTATTATCATGGAAGATTTTGAGCAGAGCATTGACATGACCTAATTTACTTTTTTTTTTAAGTTTATTTATGTATGTATGTATTTACGTATTTATGTATTTATGTATTTATTTATTTATTGGGGGGGGGCAGTTGGGGAGGGGCAGAAAGAGAGAGAGGGAGAGCAAATCCCAAACAGGTTCCACATTGTCAGCATGGAGCCCGACATGGGGCTCGAACCCACGAACCCTGCGATCTTGACCTGAGCTGAAACCAAGAGCTGGACGCTTAACTGGCTGAGCCACCCAGACACCCCTGACCTATATTACTTTTTAAAGGAGGCATCCAAGTGAAACAATTTGATGAATCAAAAATTCAGTGAACTTATTGTCCCATTTATAACGTGAAAATAAGGAGAAAGCTGCGACTTTAAAAAGTATTGATTTTACTACTTATTTGAATGTTAGTAAAAAGTAGCAAATAGCACATTTTTAAAATAGTAAAAACAAAACAAGTGAAATTGGCTGTAATCAATTCATAGCCATGCTTCCCGAAAATGGCAAGCTTGAGAGTCAAACCAGGTTCAATTTCAAGCTCTGCTTTCAACTTTCTCACTAGTAAAGCAGGAATAGTATGTACATCCTAGATCACTGTAAAAATTAAGATTACATATGCCTAGCAAGTAGAAGGTATTCACGTAAGGACTGCTATTATTAGTGTTATTTTATCTACATTGACTTTCCTACAAAACGGGAGAATATTTCATCGTTTCAAACTCCTATGCTGCATTTTCCAAATCTATCTTCCAATCTACTACTTTCTTCTGCCATGTGTAATCTGCTAATTAACTCACCCACTGAGTTTTCACTGCAATGATTATAATCATCTGCTTAATTCTTTTCCAAATAATTTTTGTAGCCTTGTTTCTTAATTTTGCGGTTGTTTTCTTGTTTAAGTATCTTACGTATGGCTTTTGCATTCTATGTTTGATGTTCAATATATATAGTCCTTGGGTCTAATGTGTTTGTTGTTTCTGCACACTCTTACTGGTGGTGTGTCAATTTGGGTTTTGAACCTTATCATGAGCTAATGTTGAGGGCATATATTGGGGGGATGCCTTCTGCAGAGAGGTTTTGTGATGTTTTGCTGGGATCCAGAAATGTGATTGGCCTGGCACCACACAAGTTCTCTTTTGGGATCTCAGTTTAACCTAAAAGTCTCTGCCCAACCTCCCCGACGTTGCTACTAGTCCAGAGCAAATCTACTGCAGTGCCAATTTTGGCATTTGCTTTCAGAAAATCCACCTGTCCTTCCTGCATTTGGGGCTTGCCAGTCTTCTTTTAGCCCACGGTCTTTTTCTCCTTCTCATTGCCCATAAGCCCGGCAAGGTCTATTTTTTCATGTGGGATCTAGCTGCTTTATAAAGAAAAATTCCCTCATAAAAAGTGAATTTCTTCATTTTATTCAAGGCACATAGCCCTTATCAACATTATATTATATTATATAATTACTTGTTTAATATTTTATGGCCAGTTTCTCTATCAGAATGTAAGCTTCTTAAAATAGGGACTTTGGTTCACTGCTGTATCCCCAATGACCAGAACACAGTGCTTAGTTGACAGCACAGCCTGGAGCTTAACAACTATTTCTTGAATGTTGAAATGAATTCATGAATATATGAGTGAATTCCAGGGGGCACCTGGGTGGCTCAGTGGGTTAAGCATCTGACTCTTGATTTTAGCTCAGGTCACGATCTCCCAGTTGGTGAGTTCAAGCCCCGCAACAGGATCTGCACTGACTCGGCATTGTCTGTGCAGAGCCTGCTTGAGATTCTCTTTCTCTCCCTCTGTCTGTCCCTTCCTTGCTCTTGCTCTCTCAAAATAAATAAATAAACTTAAGAAAAAAATAAAACAAATAAGTGAATTCCATCAATAAATTCATCAGTATCAGGTATCCCATTGGGCTCTCTAATACAAAGATGAATTTGGCAAAGAGTTTTCCCCTTATTTACTAGAATAGTGAGGTAAAAAAGTAGAGGTACAAAGGATATAAAAGTAAAATGTAATAAAGTACATGCACATATACACACATATATGTATAAATAATACCATCTCAGGGCTATCTGTGTCCAGGCCACATTCAGTAGTTTTTAAACTCATCCATCATACAAGCCACTCATAAAGGAAGCAATGGGATCAGTTTTATGAATTAGAAAGACTCTGGTGGAATATGGTAGATAAATTAGGGCAAGCAAGATTTAAGGCAGGAAAAGAAGATAAAAGATTACTGTAGTCCATGCTTTATTCAAATTATATTTTGGGGGAGGTGCCTGTGTAGCTCAGTCAGTTAAACGTCTGACTTCGACTCAGGTCATGATCTCATGGTCCAATGGATTGAGCTCCACATTGGGCTCACTGCTGTCAGCACAGAGCCTGCTTCAGATCTGTCTCCCCCCTTCTTTGCCCCCTCCCCCGCTCACAATCTCTCTCTCTCTCTCCCTCTCTCTCTCTCTCTTTCTCAAAAACAAATAAACAATTAAAAATTTTTTTAAATATTTTTTGAGCACGTATGATAAGCCAGGTACCATTCTATATACCAAGGAAATATTCTATATACCAAGGAAATACCTAACAAGACAGTACCATTCTATATACCAAGGAAATATTCTATATACCAAGGAAATACCTAACAAGACAGTTAGGTCCTGGCATCAGAGAGCTTATATTCCAACTGAGTTAAATAAAATAAGTAAAGAAATCAACGCATAAAATAATTTCACTTATGGGAATGCAAACTGGTGCAGCCACTCTGGAAAACAGTGTGGAGGTTCCTCAAAAAATTAAAAATAGATCTACCCTATGACCCAGCAATAGCACTGCTAGGAACTTACCCAAGGGATACAGGAGTGCTGATGCATAGGGGCACTTGTACCCCAATGTTTGTAACATCATTTTCAACAATAGCCAAATTATGGAAAGAGCCTAAATGCCCATCAACTGATGAATGGATAAAGAAACTGTGGTTTATATACACAATGGAATACTACTTGGCAATGAGAAAGAATGAAATATGGCCTTTTGTAGCAATGTGGATGGAACTGGAGAGTGTTATGCTAAGTGAAATAAGCCATACAGAGAAAGACAGATACCATATGTTTTCACTCTTATGTGGATCCTGAGAAACTTAACAGAAGACCATGGGGGAGGGGAAAGGGGAAAAAAAAAAAGTTACACAGAGGGAAGGAGCCAAACCATAAGAGACTCTTAAAAACTGAGAATAAACTGAGGGTTGATGGGGGGGGGGGGGGCGGAAAGGCGGCGCGGGGGGTGATGGGCACTTAGGAGGGCTCCTGTTGGGATGAGCACTGGGTGCTGTATGCAAACCAATTTGACAATAAATTTCATATTAAAAAAATAAAAAATAAATAGAAACTAAAATAATAATAGTAACAATTTCACTTAGTGGTAGCTGCTATAAAGAAAGTAGAACAAGGTTATCAGAAATCGGGTTCTTGGTGTGGCTGTGGTGGCAGAGGCCCAGGGAAGGCCTCTTTGAAGAGGCAGCATGTGAACAGAGACCAGAATGACAAGAAGAAGGCACCCACGGGCAAGTCAGAGGGACAGAAGGTTTCAATTAAGGAGAAGGGCAAGTACAACCCTATGTTTTGTATGTCAAGGATGAGGAAGTAGACCACTGTGCCTGGCACTGAGTAAGTAATCAGAGTATTTGCTGAGTTTGCAGAAGTAAGCAGGGGCTGGACAACCTCGCTCTTTATAGCTATGGTAAGAAGTTTGGATGTTGTTCAAAGTGCAATTGGAAACAGTGCCAAAGCCCAAGGCAGGAGTGGGGAGTGTAATGTGACTTACGTTTAATGAAGTTCATTCATGTGGTTGCTCTTTGAAAAACAGGCAGCAAAAGTCCAGTATAAACTACTGGATTGGGCAAGATACGGAAAATACCCGAGCTCAAGCTCTATTCATGCTGACCTATCTCCCCTTTCTAGACTGTAACTTCTACAGCTTGTTTATCTCAGGATCCCTAACACAACCCAGCGACTGGTATGTGATGGAGATGAGATGATCGCACTTACAAAAAACGCTTGAGTAAGCAAATGGCTGCCAGGAGACCTTGCCCTTAGACGGTGTTAGCCAGTGCACTCCATTGCTGAAAGGATAATGTTAAGGTGTGGATTCAGTCACAACACAGGTCAATCAAATTTGGGGCTATTTCAAATCATGGTTAGTCACAAATCATGGTTACATTGTAATTATGGAAATTGTGGTAACATCATCTATTTGTTTTACAAGTACCTTTTGCCACAGTGGAGTCTGGATAGTTCTATGTATATAATCCAGTACAAATCTGTCACCACTACTAGAAATTAATTGCAAAGAAATATGTACTGTGTTTTATTTGTCAGTAACATTATCATCATATTCAGGAACATATGTTTAGGGAATTTTTACTGCTAATAATGATTATATTTAGAATGACCAATGGAATATTCTGTTTATATAAAGAAAACTAGTCTCAATTTCTTAAAGCACACTTCCAGGAAATAACTAGTGGGAGTACAGGGTTTTAGTTAAGAATATAGCTTTGGAGCTAAACAGATCAGAGTCTGAGTCCCAACATGGCTACTCATCAGCTGTGGGATCTTAGGTACGGTATTTCCTCAACTCTGACTTTTTGGAAAATGATACCCATGTCCAGAGTCGTTGTGAGGATTGAGTGAAATGCTATTATTCTTTTAGGCTTCTCAGCATTTAAATTCTGTGTTGTAGAAGTTCCTTCCCATTAATGAGTTTGGGTGGGGCAAAGATCGTCTTACCCTGTGTTAAGTGCTCACCCTTGTTTTCCTGGGTTTCCTTGAAAGGAGGCCGTAAACATGGAACTCTGGGCTTCATCATGCAGCTGTAATTAATTGTTGACGCAGGAGTTAATGGCACAGGAAGGAAGGACCAGCGGCACAGCTGCCAGGGCAGTGGTTGCAGCGGAGACGACCAGGCAGGGGTCTGATGCAAAGACAGCTCTGGCATGGGCAGCCCTGACTGCATGAAAACTGCCTCTGGGGCAGAACTGGCATCAGTGCAAACCATACCGTCCGATGCTTTGTGACAGGGACAGCAGTTTCCTCTATCAGCCCTGTGTTGTGCCTACCATTACTCCTGGAAATTCAGCGGAAAGCCTGTTTCTCCAGGTTTTCAGGCAATTCTATGAGCAACCAACAGCCATTGATTACACTCTTCTGGTGTTATCTGCCAGAGTTAGCTTTGGTTGCTGGCTACCAAGAACTTTGGTTGATTTCGTTGTACCCAGCACAGTGACTAGCAGAGAGCACTCAATAAATGGGTCTATTAGTAACAGTCATTAACAACATGTCCCTAATTTCATCTAGGTATTTAATTTTATTTATTACATTTTTTTAAATGTTTAGTTTTGGGAGAGAGAGAGAGAGTGAGTGCAAGGGAGGGGTAGAGAGAGATGGAGACACAGAATGTGAAGCAGGCGCCAGGCTCCAAGCTGTCAGCACAGACCCTGACGTGGGGCTCGAACTCAGAAACCACAAGATCATGACCTGAGCCAAAGTTGGATGCTTAACTGACTTAGCCACCCAGGCACCCCTACATACTGGACTATATACTGACGCTTTAGTGATTTTGATCCACATTTAAGAACTATATTTAATATTGCCTTTATCGGTATGCCTTTTTGAAATGGTCTACTTATATTCTGAATTACAGCTTGATTATTCTGAGACTTTTTACTAGACTTTAAGCTTCTTAAAAGCAGAGACTGTCTTGTTCACAATTAGATTTTATTTTCTGGCATAGTGCTTGACACGGGTGGACCCTAAGTATTTGTGAAGGAGGTACATTGTGAGCTTCTTAATGAGATAGAGGTGGCATCTCACAGGCATGTGGTTGGGGGCTTGGGCAGACAACTAGGTTGGCGTTATCTCAGTGATGTAGCTTGATCTAGGATAGGTCCTCAGCTCCACAGACCTAGGAACTCAATATTGTGCCTTAGCCAAAGTTGATTATTTTCTTGGAGGTAGACTCAGACTAAACAAACTCTTAAGAGTCTGGTGTATAAACTATATTTATTTCCTCTAAGAAATACTACATTTGGGTGGTCTGGAATTCTGCTCATTTATTCATTTAATGAATCTTAAGTGTTTACTATGTGTTAGGTATTGCAATACCTTTGTATAAACAGTGAACAAAACAGACAAGATCATTACTTGTCAGGCAATTTGCACAACTATGTCAACAAATATATAATTGCATATAATGGTAATTATTATAATATATATTATATATATATTATATATATCAGGATAAAAGGATTAAAATTGTTAGGAAGGAGTGTTTGCTATTTTAAATTGGATAATCAGGGAAGGTATCCTCAGGAAGTGACATTTAAACTGAAACCTGGATTAAGTGAGGGAAGAAAAAACCAGAAAGGGGAAACATTACATTTAAAGACTCTAAGGCAGAAATAATCCTGGGGGTGTTTGAGGAATAGAAAGTAGGTCAGTGTTGTAGGCAGCATCTAAGATGGCTTTCCATGATCTCTGGCTACTGGTATTCACACCCTTATGAAATTCCCTCCCCTCGATGTCACCTAGATGTAGTAACTAGCTTCTAATGAATAAAATGTGGCAAAGGTAATGGAATGTCACTGTAGATATTGTGTTGCAAAAAGACAGTGGCTTTGGTCTTGGGCATTTTTTACTGTCTTGTTTTTTCACTGTGCAGAAAAAGTTAACATGGCAGACCTGAGATTGCTATCCTTAGAAAGGCCAACTTGTAAGACTGGCCCTTGGCTAGCATTTAGCAGTTCCCTACACTGCAATAAAACTTTCCCTAATTGATAAGGTGGCTCACTGTGTCTAGATTGATTGTGCAAACAATATGCTTTCCTCCCGGGAGTCTGGAATTTCAGTATGCATTAGGCAGAGGGTGCCTGCATGAGAAGCCCCCAATAAAATATTCAAGTGCTAGGTCTTTAATGGGCTTCCCTGGGCAGAAATACTGCACACACATTGCTGCATTTTCTCTGCTAGGAGAAGTGTGTGATCTGTGTGAGCCCTTATAGGAAAGTGAGAGCATAAGGAATTCTGTAAATGGATTCCTCCAGACTCTGTGTCTTTTTCCTTTATGATCCAGCTGTGTATCCTTACTACATTCCTTTGATGAATCTTAGTGTGAGTACAACTACATGCTAAGTCCCATGAGTGCCTTCTAGCTCATCCCTAAATGTGGAAGTGGTCTTGAGGATCTCCAACACACTGGCTCTGATGAAGCAAGCTTCCATGAGCTTCTCTA
Source organism: Herpailurus yagouaroundi (assembly GCF_014898765.1). Lineage (NCBI taxonomy): Eukaryota > Metazoa > Chordata > Mammalia > Carnivora > Felidae > Herpailurus > Herpailurus yagouaroundi. The sequence goes on from NW_024412413.1 coordinate 42,151,644, forward strand.
TGCAGTGGTCTATGTGGGAAGCCTGTGGCCTATAGCTGGCAAGGAGGAACTGAGGCCTTCAGTCCAACAGCTAGTAAGGAACAGCAGTCCATGTGAGTGAGCTTGGAAGTGACTCCTTCCCCAGTTGAGCCTTCAGATGAAGCTGCTGTCATAGCCTGCACCTTGATTACAGCCTTGTGAGAGACTTTGAACCAGAGGCACCTGGTTCAAAACTTCTTGGATTCCTGGCCTGCTGAAACTGTCAGATAATAAATGTTTATTGTTTTTAGCCTCTAAGTTTTAGGGTGACTTGTTATGCAGCAATAGATGACTAATATAGCCAGTATGGCTATAAAATAGGAAGCAAGGGGAATGCTGTAGGTGATAGGCTTCAGAGAGGTAGACAGGCTCAGACCACACAGGGAATGATAGTCAATGGTAAGTATTTGGGATTTTATTCCATTAGAGGATTTGGGGTAGGGAAATCTCATCAGCACATTGTCTCCTGTAGGCCAGTGCCTCTCTAGAGTTTAGCTATATTTTAGAATCACCAAGGGGCTTTTTAAAAATACCTATGCTGGGGTGCCTGGGTGGCTTAGTTGGTTAAGTGCCCAACTAGTGATTTTGTCTCAGGTCATGAGGTCATGTTTTGTGACAGCAAGTCCTGCATCAAGCTCTGTGCTGGCAGTGAGGAGGCTGCTTGTAATTCTCTCTCTCCCTCTCTCTCTGCCACCTGCCCCTGCTACTCACTCATTCTCCCTCACTCTCTCTCTCTCTCTCTCTCAAAATAAGTAAATAAACTTTAAAAACAACAACAACAAAAAAAAAAACCCAACTATTCCTGGCCCCAGAGATTCTGATTCCATTGGCCTCAGGAGAGGCTCTAGTATTGTTACTTTTTTTTTTTTTTTAATTTTTTTTTCAACGTTTTTATTTATTTTTGGGACAGAGAGAGACAGAGCATGAATGGGGGAGGGGCAGAGAGAGAGGGAGACACAGAATCGGAAACAGGCTCCAGGCTCTGAGCCATCAGCCCAGAGCCTGACGCGGGGCTTGAACTCCCGGACCGCGAGATCGTGACCTGGCTGAAGTGGGACGCTTAACCGACTGCGCCACCCAGGCGCCCCTAGTATTGTTACTTTTTAAAAGTTCCCCAGGCAATTCTGACAGGCAGCTTGGATTGAGAACCCGATGTGCTTTAGAGCAGCAAATGTGTGTGGGAAGCCAGAGAGGACAATTCACTGGGTAGAGAATCAAAACAAATGGAGTGAGATGTGTATTTCTAATGATGGGTTATTATATCAAATTAAGCAGGCTTGACATGCCTAGGACGATACCCTCTTCTGATTAGTGCTGGAGAACTAACTAGTCACTTGCTCAACACTTGAAGTGTCCCTTCTTATGATAGCTGTCATCATCCATCTGTTCTATTCACACAAGATACAATATTATGGATTGGTCTTCAGTTATAAAGAGACCAGTTTAAGCACAGCAAATGTAAATCTTTGGCCTTAAAACTGCTTTGATAAATTCCAACCAGTGGCAATAGAAGGAGTCTTTTGTCCTACATTTCCAAAACGGAAGATAAAATGAACTCTTTGGTTTACCTGGCTCTGTTGTAAAAAGAATGGATCTAATATATGCTATATGGCTCTATAATCAATATGTGAATATTTGTAAGACAGCAAATTAGGAGAGTGGATGCTAGATATTTCATCAAACCTCAGTTTCTTAAAATTTCAACTCCTGTGATGAGAAGCACCTATATGAAAACACTGAAAGAAAACAAACAAATGAGGTCTCTGGATGGCTCAGTCAGTTAAGCATCCAACTCTTGATTTTGACATAGGTCATGATCTCAAGGTTCACGGGTTCAAGCTCCATGTCAGGCTCCATGCTGATAATGTGTAGCTTGCTTAGGATTCTCTCTCTTTCCTTCTGCCCCTCCCCTGCCAAGCATCCTCTCTCTCTCTCTCAAAATAAATAAACTTAAAAAGCAATAAAACAACAAAAAAAACCACTTTCATGGGACTATAAGAACTTTGGATTTTATGTTTATTGTATTTTCTATCAGTGATCTTTTGTATTTTTGATCAACACACTGACATTCTTAACTGAAATATAATTAAAAATTTAAATAAAATTTAACTTAAATGTAAATTTAAAAATCTTGATTTAATATGAAACAATATTAAAAACTTTATGCCTTTTTGAAATGGTTATAATGATAATTATGTTTGCTTTTCCTCTCCTGTCAGTTTGGGGCCTAGACAGAAGGGGAAAGTGCTGCCAGTATTCTAAGAACCAGAGGGAATATCCTTACACTCGTATTGAAAAGAAACAAAGGGGCGCCTGGGTGGCTCAGTTGATTAAGGCTCTGACTTTGGCTCAGGTCATGATCTCACAGTTTGTGAGTTCGAACCCTGCATTGGGCTCTCTGCTATCAGTGCAGAGCCTGCTTCAGATCCTCTGTCCCCTTCTCTCTGCCCTTCCCCTGCTCTTTCTTTGCAAATAAATAAATAAATAAACTTAAAAAACAAAACAAAGCAAAACAAAGATGGCCAGTTCAAAAGCATTAAATCACAAATCATTCATTCATTGATTCAACAGACATATTGAGTGTATTGGATGTCTAGTGCTCTTTTGGTGCTAGGGATACATCTGTTAACAATTTATACAGGGTCCTTACAGAGCTCTCTTTGCATGGAGTATGTGTGTTTCAGATAATAAATGTCAGATAGCAATAAGTGCTATTGTTATAATAAAACAAGATCATATAATTAGAAGGTGGGACTGGAGGGTAGAAGATGGCCACTTTTGGTTGAGTGGTCTTTCAGATGTCAGATTGACTCCAGGAGAAAACTGATCCACAGTGTTTTAAATATTTTTATTTTATTTTATTTTATTTATTTATTTATTTTTTTAATATTTTTTTTCAACGTTTTTTATTTATTTTTGGGACAGAGAGAGACAGAGCATGAACAGGGGAGGGGCAGAGAGAGAGGGAGACACAGATTCGGAAACAGGCTCCAGGCTCCGAGCCATCAGCCCAGAGCCCGACGCGGGGCTCGAACTCACGGACCGCGAGATCGTGACCTGGCTGAAGTCGGACGCTTAACCGACTGCGCCACCCAGGCGCCCCTAAATATTTTTAAATTGATTTCCAATCTTTAATATTTGGGAGATTTCACCAAAAAATCTACATTTTTACCTTCCCTTGAAAAATCAGAAGATAGAATTGTTTTGGGTGGGTATGTCTGCATGGCAACAAGATTCTTTTCAACAGGAATGTCTTTCCTCTTCATAAATCCTCCTTTCCTAACCTAGCTACTCTCATTTGCAATACCTGCTTGCTTCTGAATTCTGGAAAATTTTCAAACCCTGGGCTAGTAAAAGAACAGGGGCCAAAATGTGGTGTGGAATGGATCCAAAGCATCTGGAAAGCCAGGAGCTAAGGAGCAGTGGGGAGCAGGCCTAGACACCTATGTAGCCATCTGAGATCACTTTTTTTGCCTGGTCCCACCATGGGCTTTTAATAGTATATAAGTTCTGTGTTTTAAAAAGTGCAGAGTAGAGCAGAAAGTTTAGTAAGATGGAAAAAAGAACGAACTGGTGGTCAGGCTCTGCTGCTATGCAGCTATGTAATTTTACATGATCACATGTTTTTATATGATTATATGTTTTTCTAAAATTAGGAAAAATAAGATATTTAACTACTATTTATTGCCACTCAGAATTCCCATTTGTTAGATTTTCTCTCATGTCAGATGGCATTGGAATGGCAACAGGCATTTTTAGAATCCAGCTAAGGAAAGCTGAGTTGGAAAGGGGCCACTTTAACTACAATTTGGAAAGCCATTTTAGCAAAACTAGTCAGAAATGATAGACTTTTAATTTGGAAATATACAAAGGTACCTTCTTTTGTCAGCTTTAAATTTATTAAAGAGCGGATAAAAAATTCTGGTAAAAATTTAATGCAGCATGAAACAAAAGGGATGAAGAATAACAACAAAACCAATGGCAATTACTCTGATATTGAGAGGCAAATGGTAACAAGATTTTTTTCAAACCATAACAAAAGCAATAACTTTTGTTAAGAAAAAGGAAGAAAAGGGGTTTGATACTGTCATCAAAAGAAGATCACATGGAGAAAGTTTGAAATTTCTCACTTATTTGATAGATGCATGGTTACTGGTGTACTGCCTCTCAGTTTCAAATCACCCTTTTTTGTCCGCTCTTTGAAAAACTGATGTTGTCCCTTAAAACAATTTTTCTTTCCTAGCTAGCATTGAGTCTTTGTCAATAGAGGGTGCTGGAGAAGCACCGCAGGAGGGAAAGAGTTTTGCTTCCTAATTCCCGGTGTGCTTGGGCAGGTTCCTGCAGCACACAAGAAGTGCTCACAGCTTTTCCAGCATTAGACTCCTACAGTGTGTGGTTTTGCCACCATCGGGCTCCTACAGTGCTTTAGCTTCTCCAGTACCCAACTCCTGCCGCGCACTGTAGCCTGTAGCTCCCTCTGCCCTCGCCGTCACACACACACACACACACACACACACACACACACACACACACACACGCAAGCCTCTGGGGCAGTTCTGTTAAGGAGTTCCTCAGGTGTGACCTAGATCCACGATCAGCTTTCGTCGGCACTCCATAGCCAGACCCCCAGCTATTTCCGCCAGGGGGCACCATAGCAACTTCTCTGCCATTCAGTGAATTACAGCCAGACCATGTATGTCAGTCTTGACTGGGGGGCGAGGGGGTTTGGGATGCTCTATCTCAGCCCTGAAGGTAGTAGCTGCCTCTATTATTTGCTATGTCTATATTCTATATTATTTTTAGTTTATTCTTTTTATGTCTTTTTATTAAACTTTTTCCTATCAAATTACTGTGTGGTTTTCTCTCCTGATTGGACCCAGACTGAGACAATATGAAATGCTGATATCTATGAAAATAACACAAAACTCATTCTACACAACTACAAGGAAAACATTGATGATAAAGTAGTAACGGCTATTATCAATTTAAAGAGTATAAAATCAGTCATTTCTCAAGAAAACTTAAATGCCCTGAGAACCTTGCAGTTTATACATGAAAAAAACTTGATAGAGGATTTTTTTTTCCAATTTGACAATCCTAAAAATGTACACAATCCTACTAATCATAATTATAAAACTGAAAAAAAAACCTTTTCTAAGAACTATAATAAAAAATAAGCATTGGTCAACCATGTTGGATGAAAAATCAAATTACCTTTCAATTATTTGGAGAGGTGACTAAGAAGTATGCAGTCAAAAAAGGTAGGAAAGAATAACAGAGGTGTGTTGAGCAGATGGTTAATAAGAATATTCTGATATTTTTTGGATTTTGTAGTATTTGTGATAGTTATCAGCTTTTAAAAATTTATGTGTTGTGAATTTTTTTTCATTATAAGTAGATATTTGCTTGTGTGCCTGTTGTTTCATTCATATATGTGTATTCTTTATCTTAAAGAAGATTCCCACCCCCCATCCCCCCCACCCCCTGCTTCGTCATACAAGGTTTTTCCACTAGATTGGATTCGCCATCTGTGTACTGAGGAGATTTATTTGGGTAAGAGTCCACCAGAGAATGCTTATCCCCACTTCCTTGAGAGATTGTATTCATAAGGTGACTTGTACCTATGAACATCATGAGACAGGAGAAAAAAAGTTGATGAATTTCAGTTCTCAAATTCTAAGACCCTAATTGACTTATTCTCTGAAGAAATGTTCTCACAAAATAGGCAAGAGGAAAAAAAAAGCTTCCTCAGATATTGAGGAAGTTTAGCTTCTACTCACATGTCAAGCACAGGAGGGAAAGAGCTGTGCTGGGCTATACGTGCCATGTGATACCATGTTGGGACCACCCTCCCGTTCCCCCGACTCTTACAAGAGTCAGAACAAAATTTTAAAAGTCTCACCATATAGACTTCTTTAAAAATCTTTTTTTAAAGTTTATTTATTTATTTTGAGAGAGCAAGAGCAGGAAAGGGGCAGAGAAGAGGGAAAGAGAGAATCTCAAGCAGGCTCTGCACTGTCAGCACAGAGCCTGATGTGGGACTTGAACTAATGAACCATGAGATCATGACCTGAGCCAAAATCGAGAATCAGACGCTTAACAAACTGAGCCACCCAGGCACCCCATCACCATATAGACTTTTCTGATGCCTGGAACTGGAGAGATCAGAAGATATCATCAGAAAGATAAAACTTGTGTTTCTACAATAAATAATAAAGCTATAGATCATAAGATACAGATACTTTCAGAGAGTGTAACATATTAACTCAAGTTCATACCGAATTGTCAAATGACTGCAATTATATCCTTTCCTCTAGTTTTTTTAAACTTTATTGAGAAATAATTGACAAATGTAACTGTATATATTTGAAGTGTGTGATGATTTGATATACATACACATTGTAGAATCATTACCAACATGAAGATAATTAATACATCCATCACATCACATAGTTAAAGTAATTTTGTGTACGTGTGGTGAAAATGCTTTAACATCTACCTCCAGCAACGTTCAAGTTTACAATACCATAGTAACTATAATCACCATGCTGTATATTAAATCCTCAGAACTTATTCCTCTTAGAACTGAAAATTTGTACCCTTGACCAATATCACATTTCCCCTTCCATAGCAACCAATATTCTATTCTGTTTCTGTGAAATTAGCTCTAATTGATTGAGGAAAGGAAAAGGAAACAAGGATTGGAAAGTACCTCCAGAGAAGAGACTCTCTTTTCCATGTAAAAAGAGGCAGTAAGGCCCTTGGAGAGGGACCAGCCCTCTCCCTTGGAGAGGGAACAGCCAAGTTCCATCTGAAGACTGGTTGGAGAAGCTGACTAAAGTATAAGGAATATTTTTAATAAGAAAAATATGCATAAAATTCATTGTGGACAGAAATAGTCATAAATATGCAAAGGGAAAAAAATCCATCAAGAAATACTCATTGCTAGCCCTCTAAGGAACATGAGATGGAAAATTATAATAAGCTTACCACAAAGCTTCTCCGACTCAGAGACATGACTTTCTGAGTTCTTTCATATTTAATTGTATCTATGGTAATATTTCAGGGGATATCATTACTCTTTATTCATTATTTCTACTTACAGGGAGGTAAATTGGCTGCATTTTCTTTTTAGGAGAATATGATGTTTTCGTTTTTTGTCAATTTTGAGAGAAGACATGTAATACTTGTCCTTTTTAATACCTGACAAGTACTTTCACATGAATGGCAGATCTTTATGGGGAAAATGTCTAAAATGGGAAATCGAGTAAATATCTCACATTTCTATACTTACTGAAATATTCTAAGTTATCATACGTGAATCTTGTATTGCAACTGTACTTTCTGAGAGAAGTTGCATGTATGTGATAAGGACAGAAGGGCCAAAGCTTCATTTTAAAAGTTTATCTGACTGTGAGCTTCATTTTACAGTTGCAGAGGGCTGTAGCAATCATCCAGTTTAAGCGCAAGGAAGTTGAGGCTCACAAGAGTTTAACCATTGGTAGCAAAGCTGAAAATAGAATTTATATTAATATATGCCCAGTTCAGGGATCTTTTCACCACACCAAATTACTCCCTGTATTTGCCTCATTGTTCAAATGAGAATAATAATCAGGTATTACAAATGATTTATCGTCTTCTACCATAGAAATTTTTAAAGGGTTCTTTAGAAAGAAAATGATCCCAGGAGGGTCTGAGATGCAAGACAAATGGCAAGCAAAGACCCTGGTAAACATCTAGAGCTATTTAAATACTGTCTGTGAAAAACAAATATTATCATGTAATTTGTAGAGGTATTTTATTTTATTTTATTTTATTTTATTTTATTTTTATTTTTATTTTAATGCAAGCTAGTTTTTAGTGTAGTAATGGTTTCAGGAGTAGAATCCAGTGATGCATCACTTACATATAACACCCAGTGCTCATCACAAGTGCCCTCCTTAATGCCCATTACTCATTTAGCCCATCCCCCCCTCAGCAACCTCCCCTCCAGCAACCTTCAGTTTGTTCTCTGTATGTAAGAGCCTCTTACAGTTTGCTTTCCTCTCTGTTTTTATCTTATTTTTCCTTCCCTTCCTCTATGTTCATCTGTTTTGTTTCTTAAATTCCATATATGAGTGAAATCATATGATATTTATCTTTCTCTGACTTATTTCGCTTAGCATAACACTCTCTAGTTCCATGCACATTGTTGCAAATGGCAAGATTTCATTCTTTTTGATCATTGAGTAACATTCATTGTATATATATACCACATCTTCTTTATCCGTTCATCAGTCGATGGACATTTGGGCTCTTTCCCTAATTTGGCTATTGTCAATAGTGCTGCTATAAGCATTGGGGTGCATGTGCCCTTTCAAATCATCATGTTTGTATCTTTTGGATAAATACTTAGTAGTTCAGTTGCTAGGTTGTAGGGTAGCTCTATTTTGAATTTGTTGAGGAACCTCCATACTGTTTTCCAGAGTGACTGTACCAGTTTGCATTCCCACCAGCAGTACAGAAGAGATCCCCTTTCTCTACATCCTCACCAACATCTGTTGTTTCTTGAGTTGTTAACTTTAGCTATTCTGACAGGTGTGAGGTGGTATCTCATTGTGGTTTTGATTTGTATTTCCCTGATGATGAGTGATGTTTAGCACCTTTGCATGTGTCTCTTAGCCATCTCGGTGTCTTCTTTGTTAAAGTATTATTCGTGTCTTTTGTCCATTTCTTCACTGGATTATTTGTTTTTTGGGTGTTGAGTTTGGTAAGTTCTTTATAGATTTTGGATACTAATCCTTCATCCGATATGTCATTTGCAAATATCTTCTCCCATTATGCTGGCTGCCTTTTAGTTTTGTTGTGCAGAAGCTTTTTATTTTGATGAGGTCCCAATAGTTCATTTTTACTTTTATTTCCCTTGTCTGTGGAGCCATGTCAAGTAGTAAGTCACTGCAGCCTAAGTCAAAGAGGTTGCTTCCTGTTATCTCCTCTAGGATTTTGGTGGTTTCCTGTCTTACATTTAGGTCTTTCATCCATTTTGAGCTTATTTTGGTGTATGGTGTAAGAAAGTGGTCCAGGTTCATGCTTCTGTCTGTCGTTGTCCAGTTTTCTTAACACTATTTGCTGAAGACACTGTCTTTTTTCCACTGGATATTCTTTCCTGCTTTGTTGAAGATTAGTTGCCCATACTCTGTGGGTTCATTTCTGGGTTATCGATTCTGTTCCATTAATCTATGTGTCTGTTTTTGTGCCAGTACCATATTGTTTTGAGGATTGTAGCTTTGTAATACAGTTTGAAGTCTGGAATTGTGATGCTTCCAGTTTTAGTGTTCTTTTTCAACATTACTTTGGCTATTCAGGGTATTGTAGAGGTTTTTTTTAAAGGGTAAAATAATGGACAAAAGATCATTATAATCAGGAGGGAGGTGATCAGATTTATGGTGTTCTAAAGTTCTCCCCAAATGTTAACATTTTACCTAATCATAGTGCAATGACTAAAACCAGGAAACACTGACATAGCACTATAAACTAATTTACAGACTTTGTTCAATTTTACCAATTGTTTCACTATTGTACTTTTCTAGTCCAGGATAACACATTAAATGGGTGGGCTTGTGACTGCTTCAACCAATAGAATATAACAGAAGTGATGCTATGTGACAAGGGGAAGAAACATAGATCCCACCTCTCAATGGGAAGTATTTAAAGAATCTACACCCATATTTTTTAAACTATCCCAAAGAAGAAAGTCCCAAAGATAACTAAGACACTCCTGAAAAAAAATAACAAATTATGGAAATTTTGTTGGTAGATATCATTATAAAACCATTAATTAATATGATGTTGATATAGGAATAGACAACCAATGAATAAAATGAAGAACCTACAAGTAGAAATCCACACATGTAATGTTCCTGACATATTATATGGGTGATATTGTCAGTCAGTGGGAAAAGGACAAAGATATTCAATAACTAGTGCTCAGACACTTGGTGATCCAAATGGGAAAAAAAAATGCTATTGGATATTATACTCAGAAGTCAATTAGTCATTTAAAACTGGGGTGAAAGCATTGGATAAAAATATTATGATGGCATCTCAGTTCCTATATCTTCATCAGAGGCCCATCTTCATTCTTGTCCTTAGGTTTTTATAAGTCATCGTTATATCCTTATAATAAACCCCACATCTTTTTTGGTTTGGCTTCAGCTAGCTATACATGGTTTCTGCATAAGATGTTTAAGTTAAGCTGGTAGAAAAGGAAGGTCAAGCGTTTATCTATCACTTACATCATGGCCAGCATCCTGTAAGCACTTTACATATATTAACTCATTTAATTCTCACAAAGAAGCCAATGAGATAGTCACTGATTATCCCCATTTTATGACGGACATACAGAGGCACAGAGAAGGTAAGGAACTTGCCTAAGGTCACAGGGGTAAGTAGCTAAACTAGGATTTTAATCTGGATATTGTGGCTCCAAATCTTAACAAAGGAACTGAAATTTGGACTCAGACTTTCTGGCTTCAAAGACCATATTCTTTAACCTCTGTGTTGTGCTGTGAAAACCAGAGAATCACTGCACTCTTTAACGGTTTTAGTTGTGGCCAGGCCAATCCCAACTCTTGGCATTCTCCAGAGCCTCACAGAGAGGAGCCCTCTCCTGGCACAAACTTGGCAAAGGCTTCTTCTGGAAATACTGTGGTATTACCAAATAATTGCTTCTCACAGGCACTTCTGATTCTGGGACCAAATTTAACCTCTGTCATATTTTGGCTTGTAAGTTCCAGCACCATTTTGCCCTGCCTCCTTCCTCTACCCCAAGCATCTGTAGTAGAGTTCACTGCAGAGGACAGAGGAGACACAATTTGCTTCATCTGTGTTCAGTCTCTCCCACTTCAGGTGTCTGCAAGTCACAACTAAAGTACCCTTAGGTACATTTGGTTCAAGGAAATCAACAATGGTTGAATGTTGACTACAAGTCCAGCACTCTGCTAGGTGTGGCACATGAGATCTTGTACCATCTAGATTTTGCAGATCCTATAAAAATAAGAATTTCTTTTCATCCATCACCTTCAGAGGCTTTGGTTTATAAAAGGGGCCACCACCCAGGCTTGACTTGTGATATTGTACCCTGCAGTTGGCTTGGGCTGTCATAAGAAGCTGTCACTGAGTGCTACCTGAAGCCCAGCTCAAAAACTGTTAGTTTTGTTTCTCAATGAGACATTTAGGGTTTGAATAAGGTAAAGAGTCTAAAATAACTAATAGTTTCTATAAATTGTTTGGAATTTTACCTATCTTTTCTTTCTTTCTTTCTTTTCTTTCTCTTTCTTTCTTTCTCTTTTCCTTTTCTTCTTTCTTTCTTTCTTCTTCCTTCCTTCCTTCCTTCCTTCCTTTCTTTTTTCTCTTCTTTCTTTCCTTCTTTCTCTTCCTTCCTTCCTTCCTTCCTTCCTTCCTTCCTTCCTTCCTTTGTTTCTCAGCAAAAGCCTCTCTGAATTACCACACCTAGAAATGATCTGCTTCTCTAGCTGCTATACAGTGTAGGCACTTGAAACATGCTCATGCTCTTTTACTGAATAAAGACCTATATACTTCTCTCACCTACCTACCAGACCAAATGCAGTGGTATCATGTGTTCTGCTTGAGCATAAGATTAAAAAGTTGGCTCCTTTACAATAAAATTTTAAAGGTAAAATATTGCTATGACAAAGAGATGACTTCTGTGTCATTCTTGCATTCCCCACCACACTTCCATAATACCTTGGCCCACAGTGGACCACCTCATGAAGCATGTCATCACAGCTTTCAAGCAGATGTGTTGAGAAATAGTTACCGTATGTAGCTAAGTCACACAGCCCTGGGTGTTTAATCCCCACACCTGGACTACTTTAAAATGAAGGAGGGGTGCCTGGGTGGCGCAGTCGGTTAAGCGTCCGACTTCAGCCAGGTCACGATCTCGCGGTCCGTGAGTTCGAGCCCCACGTCGGGTTCTGGGCTGATGGCTCAGAGCCTGGAGCCTGTTTCTGATTCTGTGTCTCCCTCTCTCTCTGCCCCTCCCCCGTTCATGCTCTGTCTCTCTCTGTCCCAAAAATAAATAAACGTTGAAAAAAAAAATTAAAAAAAAATAAATAAATAAAATGAAGGAAAGAGGTGTTAAGAAAAAAAAAGATCCAGTGGGTGCTTGGGTGGCTCAGTTGGTTAAGAGTCGGACTCTTGATTATGGCTCAGGTCATCATCCCTTAGTCTGTGAGACTGAGCCCTGTGTTGGGCTCTGCCCTGACAGCACAGAGCCTTCTTGGGATTCTCTCTTTCTCCCCCTCTCTCTCTGCCCCTCTCCTTCTCATACTCACCCTCTCTCTCAATATAAATAAATACACTTAAAGAAAAAGAAAAATCCAAAACTTAGAAATAAGGCAAAGGAAAAGCACCATGTTCTTTCAATATTAAACATTTTAACAAAGCCACTCAAGGGTTATTTAAGTATCTAAGGTATTATACCTTTGTTTGACTCACCACCTAGCACTGATTAAAAAAAACAACCACCCAGGTTTTGTGAAGTCACATCTTACCTTACAGATTTTTTTTTCTTCTGGGAGAGATATAAATGATCACTGTCTAGTGGAAGAATTATCCTAAACTTATGGTTTTATTGCCTTATAGGACATTAACCAGTTTTATATGCACCCTAACAATCTTAATCTAATATTCCTTTTTCTAATGTCTTTAAATACCCATTTACTTAAATCCTCTGTGAATCAGCTTTGCCATTTTATTGTCTCCTTCATTAGTGACTGAACAAATCTCTGACATTGCCCATTCTATGTATGAGAAACATGGTTTTAAATTTTTGAAAAGTATCCTTTGCCCAAGAAAACTACAGAAATGGAAGTCTTGTTTTCTTTTTCTTTCTTTTTCTTTCTTTCTTTCTTTCTTTCTTTCTTTCTTTCTTTCTTTCCTTCTTTCTTTCTCTTTTTCTTTTCCTTTCCTTTATTTTCCTTTCCTTTTCTTTTCTTCTTTTAGGGAGAGACAGTGCACACAAGCAGAGGAAAGGGGCAGAGGGATATATAGAGAGAATCCCAAGCAGGCTCCATGCTCAGCATGGAGCCCAATGCAGGGCTTGATCCCATGACCCTGGAATCATGACCTGAGCTGAAACCAAGAGTCGGACGCTCACTGACTGAGCCACCCAGGCACCCCAGGAAGCCTTGTTTTCTGATAAGAGTACTGGATTTGGTTTTGGGGAACACAGCTTAGACTCCCATTATTTCCTACCCAAATCACAAGGCTCCATGTTGGAGAAGTCTGTAGCCCCACCTGCCCAAGATGGCCAAGAAGTCCCACCCACCTGGAGGAACGCAGTCTAAGTCAATAATGCAGAATCTAAGAGGAGAGCAAAGGTACCAAGCAGTGGAAGTAGTGGCAATCTACACTCTCCACTTCCTAGGGCCAATATAGGCCTAGGGATGGTGCAAATGATTGGATTTCAAGCTCTTAGGAGAGAGTTTTTGAAAAACCCTGGAAATGGACATAACAAGACTCAGTAAGAGTAAATCTCCAGTTCACTTACATAAGCCAACAAAGGTAAAGGGAGGCATGAAAGAAGTGGATTTCAAATATGATTGCTCAAACCCACAGGCAGTTAAATATCAGAAATATGTCATTAGTTGAACACAAATTCAAATGTTTTGTGAATCCAGATATAATTTTATCTACAGCATGCACGTTAAATATTAATCTCTTTTTGAGTACTTGTTCCTCCTCCCCCTAGCAATTCAAAATAGCTCAAAATATTCAGGGAAAAATTATGTTATCAAAACAAAGCAAACTTGAATCAGAGTGAATCGTCCCAGCTATCTAGTCAAAAACCAGAGCTAGACAAGGATGATTCATGTCTGAATTTGCTTGCCTGCAGGGAGGCAAGAAGCCACAAAGTGGACACTGCACTTGTCTCCTGAGTACCTTTTCCAGTAGTGACTTACTTTCACCAGTTTTAATGTCCCCCCAAATCACTGCTTTTCAGACCGTGATGAAAAAATGTTGGAAGAAGCAGCGTCAACATCAGGAAAGAAAAGAGTCCAAGAGAGGAGTCTTCCTTATACTCACCCCTAGGTGTCTGCGGAAGGCATGCTCCCTCAGATGATGGATCCTTAGTAACTCTCTCCTTACTAGTGGGTAAAAAGGGAACGTGTATAAAAAGGACTGATGTTGGGGCGCCTGGGTGGCTCAGTCGGTTAAGCGTCCGACTTCGGCTCAGGTCATGATCTCACAGTCTGTGAGTTAGAGCCCCACGTCTGGCTCTGTGCTGACAGCTCAGAGCCTGGAGCCTGTTTCAGATTCTGTGTCTCCCTCTCTCTCTCTGCCCCTCCCCCATTCATGCTCTGTATCTGTCTCAAAAATAAATAAACGTTAAAAAAAATTAAAAAAAAAAAGGGCTGATGCTCCAAAAGAAATGTTCAATTGGCTTAAAAAAAAAATTGAACAGTACTTTAAAGGCATTATTAAATTGTACTTACATTAGTAAAAGGATAGAAATCAAACCTGGACAGGACCTTTGTCTATAAATGAATGTCTTTGGTATCACTGAATTCAATACTCAGGTAATAAAATTTCCATTCAGTAAACATTTTTCTATACAGGAAGCAGTTCTAATTCTATTTGAGGAATATAGATTGTTGATGAAATTCGGAGACCATTATCTCTTCTATTTAAAGGATTCAGATTCCCCCATTTTACAAAGCATCCAGTAGTCTTTTATAATCCTCAGGATAATCCTCAGGATAATCCTCAGGGAGGGGTTGGGGGGAAAGCAAGGCTTCAGAACAGGTAGAATTGCTTTTATTGTTCTTTGTTGCCATGACAGGAATTACGTATTCAGCTCTAAATGCTGAATTCACTAATACAATGTTTTTCTCCCTCACTAGGAATAAGACAAACTATTAAATCATTATTTTCTTTCCAGCTAAGGGTCCTTGTTGTCTTGACCAACTAAGTGAAACACGGAGTATCTCCTTGGAAAAAAAATGTGGCAGAAGTGTAAATGGTTAAATGGTCACAGAAGCTGGGCTCTAAAAGTGCACAGCTGATTGCATAGTCACTGTTTGCAACTCGCTGCGGGCATCTGTTGCCATTCGGCACAACGTTAATAGGCTACCCCTGGGAGTTAGAGCTGATGCTCTCTGAGTAACTCACTTCTAAAATCACCTAAGAAGTGAAGAAATTTTTACTTGCCAGCATGACTTATGCTGCTGGTAAAAGTCATGAATCCATGTTGTTAAACCAATGTGGATTTACTCTATCTTTGCATCACTCAGATTAATTCCAGAGATAATAGGCTAAACTGCTGTCAAGAGCCAGATACCAACAGCTTTGGCTGGAATCAAAGACAAAAGGGGCACCTGGTTTGCTCAGGCGGTAGAGCTATAGAGCGGGTGACTCTTGATCTCAGGATCACAAGTTCAAGCTCCACTACAGGACACAGAGATTACTAAAACAACACAAACAGTAATTATCTCTGCAGAAAGCTACCTCCACCAGCACCACCCACCCAAAGGGTCTATTAGCATGAAAAAGAAGGGCTTTTGAAGTCTCCTGTTTCTTGCCTCCTGGCCTTTGTTGGCTCACATAAGGAAACTTTGTTTTCTCTCCTGGTGCTTGCATTCTCCCATCCTTCTCCCATCCGACAGTGTAACCTTTGCTTCCTTTTTTTTCCCTCTCATCTAATACAGGAAAGGCTATTTCCCTTTCCTGTCCGACAGGAAGTGTCCACACATCACACCATCCTTCTCTTTTACAAAATGGCATTTAGCAAAGGGAAAACACATCAGGAGCTAGTTCTTAAATCTTTATTGCACTATTTAAATCTTTATTGCACATCTCTAGATGACTGTTCTGTGCCCAAATAGCAAAGAGATGGGCTTCAAGGTTTCCAATGAAATTTGCTATTTACAGCTAGGTTGGGGGAGGAGTTGTGGCTCACAGTCAATGTCAGGAAATAGGGAGTGTAGTTTAGTATGTGCCTCCTCCTTCCTCGACTTGCTGTTGGAAGGTGCCGCACTTTGAACTCAAGTGGAATTCAGACTTTTCAGGGCTCTCCTGGTGAGCAACAAGGGTGGGGCTTCAAGAATTTGCAAGAGGAGTGCTCTGGGGAGAATCATTCCCAGAGAAAAGAGAATAGACATTACAGCTCTAGGAGGGGAGAGGCAATTCTGAGTACTACATAGTGTCTTCAACCCAGTCTTGCCGTCAGATCAGGCCCCAAAGACTCACATTCCATATAGGATGTAGGGATGGCTAGTTGAGAAAACTTCTAAGTAAAAATTGCTTGTTCACAAAAATTTGGTGAGACACCAGAACTGTCTTGGCAAACGTCTAAAAGGAGAGACAATTTGCACACATCACTGGCACCTACAGGGCTTTGCTCTATAAGAAGCATCAAGTGTAAGGAATCTGTATTGCCCAGCAGGCATAGCCAGTGTAAGTGAGAGCAGGGTCTCACAGACTGGTTCCATCTAGAGAAGGAGGTTGACATGATGAGTAGAGGTGAGAGGATGGAACGAAAATGGCTGTTTCTGTAGGTTAACTGAACAGCCTTGTTTGGAGTGACACCCTGGGGACCTTCATAAATACTTGGTTTGAGAGGATCCTTTACAGAACACTGAGATCTTGTATTAGCAGATGGGAACAAGAGCCAGTGAAACCAAGAAGACAATTGATTCTTTTCCTAAGTGTGGTTTTACTTTGCAGGGAATAACCAAGAGAACAGACTCTTGATGGTTTTTCTTTCAAAGGACAGATGGAGAGCCATGTTGCCCAAGCCTAGCTCCTGAAGTGCTTTGGCACCAGGAGTAGCAAAAGTGGAATGTGCTGTTTGTTTTTGGGGTGCTGCTGACCCATGGAAGATGTCACTGAGAACACTGCCAGGACTACTGATAATTTTAGCACTCCACTGAAGGAATTAAACTACAGTTAACTCTTCATAGCCTTCATTGTTGTCAGAGTAAGCCCCGCCCCCCAAAAAACTGAGATCATATATTTTTGTGAATATCCTACACATGGCTATGACTAGCAGCTATCACAAATATGTTATGGAGTATTGTTGAAAAGTTGTTTTAACATTTAATTTCTGTAGCTCTTTATATGTTTATTTTTTTGAGAGACTTGGTTCATCACTGGTGTTCCATGAAAAAAATCTTCAAAGAGCTCAGATCTGGATCAATTCTCCATGCTTGTTTTCTATTGTATTTTGTGTATACTTAATTTAAAATTTTATTTTATATTTAAATAATTGGTTTATATTCCTGTCTCTCTTGGTGAGGCTATAGGCTCTTGATGGAACTTACAGGGACAGGGATTATATCAGACATTTGAACTGAACTCTTCATAGCCTTCATCGTTGTCAGAGTAAGCTCAGCCCCCACCCCCCGCCCCCCAAAAACTGAGATCAAATATTTTTGTGAATATCCTACACCATGGCTAAGACTAGCAGCTATCACAAACACTATTTCCCTCCTCTTCAAGAGTAATAAAAATCTTAGGCGCACCTAAAACAACCCAGTAAATACTGTAGTTCCCGCCACTGGGTTGTGAGTGAAGTGTTGAGTGTTACTCCCAGTCTGTGCCAGGAAACAGAAGGAGAATATCTTCCTTCCTCCACATCCTGCATCTTGGATCACGGATTTGGTGATGAACCATCTCCACCCTTAAAGACAAAGGCCCCCCTCTAGACATGGTAGAAAAAAACAGCTAAAAGGATCCTGGGACCTGACAACACAGTCATCACAACACCTCTGGACTGCTCACCTCTAAACCATGAAATTCTGTGAGGGAGAAATAAATTTCTATCTAACTAAAATAATGGAATAATCACTTTGGTGTGTGCTGTATATAAAAATAGTCATTCTAAGGAAACGGTCAGTGTTATTTTCTTATTTATCATACCTTACAAATGCTCTTGGCACAAAATAATGAGTTTAATATCTAAATAACCATAATAAGTCAGTAGCTGGCATATGAAATTGTCAGGATCTCTTTTATAAACTATCAAATTTCTAATATTTTAAGTCTTTCAATTGTGAAATGAGAGAAAAATCTCCCTTTTAGCATTCATCATTTCCACAGCCACGTGTCAACCACGTAAATATCCATTGGTCCAACTCCAAAAGGCTGAAGTCAAATGTTCTAGTTCCTGTCCTTCCTTTGCCCTGAGGTCATTCAAGTGTGGCTGGCTTCCTACCCTCAATGAAACTCACAGATCACATGCTGAACTCTGACCAAATGTAATGAGAACAAGTTGTAGTTTCTTTCATAATCACCTCCTTCACTCCTCTCTCATTATTTTATGCTCCTCTCCTTATTCCTTAATCCTATGTCTCCCACACATCAATTATTTCCTACCACCCACCACCACCACTGCCTTGTTCCAGAAACACTTGCTCACAATATCCCCAGGAAGTGTTTATATCCGCAAACAATTCTGTGACCTTTGCTCACCCAGGATACTTTCCATCTACTGAGTGGTTCCACTTATAGGTCCTCTATAGCCTGGCACAGTGCCAGCCATGTGGGCTGAGGCAGGTTGGGCCCTCAAAGACCAGGAGGATCCTACCCTGAGACAATAAGCATTTGTGAAAATGAGGGATATGTTTGATAAAAAAGCCTTTCGAGAGAGCAGAGAGTCAGACTTTGAGCATTTAAGGTAACATCATAAAAGGGCAACAGAGCTAAAAAAAAAAAAAAATGAATGAAAAGAAGTCAAATTGAAGTTGGAAGTTACATGGAGAGGAAAGATGGTGGCGTAGGAGGAAGCTGGGCTCACCGCGCGTCCTGCTGATCACTTAGATTCCACCTACACCTGCCTAAATAACCCAGAAAACCACCAGAGGATTAGCAGAAAGGAGTCGCCGGAGCCAAGCGCAGACGAGAGGCCCACGGAAGAGGGTAGGAAGGGCGGCGAGGCGGTGCGCGCTCCACGGACTGGCGGGAGGGAGCCGGGGCGGAGGGGCGGCTCGCCGGCCAAGCAGAGCCCCCAAGTCTGGCTTGCAAAAAGCGGAGGGGCCTGACGGACTGTGTTCCGACAGCAAGCACGACTTAGCATCTGGGAGGTCATAAGTTAACAGCTCTGCTCAGAAAGCGGGAAGGCTGGAGGACAAAGGGAAGGAGAGCTGCTGAGCCCCCGGACGACAGAGCTCAGTTTGGTGGGGAACAAAGGCGCTCGCCAGCGCCATCTCCCCCGCCCATCCCCCAGCCAAAATCCCAAAGAGAACCAGTTCCTGCCAGGGAACTTGCTCGCTCCGCGCAAACACCCAACTCTGCGCTTCTGCGGAGCCAAACCTCC
>NW_024412413.1:42180979-42259956 GCF_014898765.1 Herpailurus yagouaroundi
ATATATATATATATATATATATATATATATATATATATATACACACACACATATATAGATGTATATATATATATGCATATATATGTGTGTGTGTGTGTATATATATACACACATATATATAATATTTGTGGTATTAAAATGTCATTGGAAAAGATGGAAAATTGGGGGGGGGAGTTCAAAAAAGTTTCTTAAGTAGGCAATATGAAAAAGGGTTGAGAAACACTGCTATAGGCTAAGAATCCAGCATTACTTTTCTCCATAAAATGACACTTTCCTAATACTATCTATTAAATGTTTCATCAATCCTTTCTCCACCTGCACATATCAGCTGTATAATACCTGAGCACCCACAGGTCCTTTTTCAAAATTGTTTTAATTATTCCTAACATACTTAGTCTTCTTATACCCAGCAAAATAAGTGTGTTGAATTCATTTTTTTACAAGTCCTACTGGGGTGAACCTGGGTGACTCAGTAGATTGCGTGTCCAACTCTTGATTTTGCCTCAGTTCATGATCCCAGAGTAATGGGATTGAGTCCCACATCAGATTCTGCACTGAGCATGGAGCATGCTTGAGATTCTCTCTCCTTTTCTCTCTGTTCCTCTCCCCCCTCATGCGTGCTCTCTCTCTCTCTCTCAAAACAAATAATAAATAAAAAAATAAAATCTTACTGGAATTTTCATTGGGGTTGAACTGAATTTACAGATTAATTTTGGAGAACTGACATTTTACACTGATGGCATCCATTTCTTGAGCATGGTATAGCACTCCCATTTATTTAAGGCCTTTATGCCCTTAATAAGTTAAATTTTCTTTTCTTAGAGATCATATGCGTTATTTATTCAGTTAAATTCATAGTGTATAGTTTTAATTGTTATTAGGAATGGCATCACAGAATCTGTTATATTTTTAGTTGGCTATTGCTGATGCAGAGGAACACTACTGACTTTTGTAAATAGATCTTATATCTGACATTCTTATGAAATCTCTTATGAGATCTATAGTCTTTCTGTTAACTTACTCGGGATTATCTCAACTGGAAAAAAAAAAAAAAAGAAGAGTGAGGAGATACTATGGCAGGGGAGATACCATGATCACGAAGGTAGTTTTCCCAAGATGAGGCTCATCCATTGCATTCCAGATGTCTTGACTCTTGGGATTTCCCCAAATGAGGGAAACTTGACTGCATAATTTGTGGCAGTAGGGAACTGTGTTCATGCTCTCCCCTCCCTGTGCCACCACACCAAAAAACAAAACAAAATAAAACAATCCAAAAACAAAAGAGAGAGGGGAGAAGAAGGAAAGAAAAAAAGAAGAGGAAAGAAAAAGAAATACTTTCTCTGAAGCAGATAAGGAGCAAATCTAGTAACCTATATGTAGCAGGAAGAACAGAGAATTGAACCTTTGTGGAACACACTATATAATAATCAGCTGGTGTGTTTAATGGCACAGGCAATTTCTGCTTTGCATTTGCAATGATCAACTTATTCAATTCTGCCTCATAAATACTTACAATTACTTTTGGCTTCCTTATTCATATGCTCAGTCCTTTTTGCCCTCTATAATTATGAATTTCAGAAAGGTATCTTATTACAAAAGATTAGAACCACTTCTATTGCTTTATCTCGGCAAGCGGAACAGTAGTCAATATTCTATGTCTTTCTTTGAACAGTCATTATTAATAATTCTGAACATTCTCACCAGTACTCAAAAGGAGGAAAAAATTTAGTCCTATGGGTTGGAGGAAGAAAAAAAATCTCTTCAGTAGTTTCCTGAATGATGACTAACAAAAATGGCTATGTCAAAGTGATCCTATTTGCCTGATGATCCAAATTTATTGCTTAATAAGAGCTTTAAGAGATTAGTTGCATCAAAATATACCATTCTCTAAATTGAACACTATCTACAAAATGAAATTATGCTCCATTGCAACAAACTTGGACAAAGTTTCCATGCAAACATATGACTATAGAATCTGAAAATTTCCCCAAATAGTCACAAGAAAAAAAATTGATGACTTTAAATATTTTTAAGATGTTTTTAATGTTTATTTATTTTTGAGAGACAGAGATAGAGTGTGAGCGAGGGAGGGTCAGAGAGAGAGGGAGACACAGAATCCGAAGCAAGCTCCAGGGTCTGAGCTACCAGCACAGAGCCCAACATGGGGCTTGAACCCACAGACTACAAGATCATGACCTGAGCTGAAGTCAGATGCTCAACTGACTAAGCCACCCCGGTGCCCCAAAACTAGAAGCCTTTAGAAACAAGTTCCTGAAAATGATTAAATCATTTGGGACTGAAAATTTCTTCACCACCTAAAAAATCCAAGAAATCATTTGGCCAACAAGTAGTTTCTACCAGAATAAAAGTGTAGCGCTTGGAAAAACTTAAACATATGTATTTTTTTTTTCAACGTTTATTTATTTTTGGGACAGAGAGAGACAGAGCATGAACGGGGGAGGGGCAGAGAGAGAGGGAGACAGAATCGGAAACAGGCTCCAGGCTCTGAGCCATCAGCCCAGAGCCTGACGCGGGGCTCGAACTCACGGACCGCGAGATCGTGACCTGGCTGAAGTCGGACGCTTAACCGACTGCGCCACCCAGGCGCCCCAAACATATGTATTTTAATGAAAAAAAAACAAAAACAAAAACAAAAACCTTTTTTAAAGTAAGCTCTATGCCCAACATGGGGCTTGAACTCAACCCTAAGATCAAGAGTCACATGCTCTACTGACTGAGCCAGCTAGGTGTCCCTAAGCATATGTATTTTAAACAGCATAACTTGGATTTCTACATAAAGCTTTTTGTAAGCTAAATTAAATACAGTGCTAAGGCATACAAAAGAAACACTAAGATTAGTTCTTATTTAAGAGAACAGACTTCTATGTATCCATTAAGTGGGACAGATAGACAAATTTGTAACAATGGGATAATCTTAGCTGCTTTTAGTAGAGTAGGACTCAAAGTAAAATATAATGGCTTAGCAAGAAGGGAGAAAATCATAACAGAAACATCTTTATGAAGATGATCCTGTATAATTCTAAGACACGAGAACATGACATTTAATGGAAACGTTTTCAAACAGAACAGTACTGATTTAATGTAGGTCATCATTAAAGGCGGCAGAGCCAC
This sequence comes from Herpailurus yagouaroundi, assembly GCF_014898765.1. Taxonomy (NCBI): domain Eukaryota; kingdom Metazoa; phylum Chordata; class Mammalia; order Carnivora; family Felidae; genus Herpailurus; species Herpailurus yagouaroundi. Next base: position 42,184,112 of record NW_024412413.1, read on the forward strand.
CAATGGTATTGCTAACTCACTGTACTTTGTGTATATCTCTATGAAAACACAAGTTCACCCTATGTCATAATTTTGAGCACTTGGCAGTCAGAAATTATCCCTTCCTCTCCTGTTTTGTTTGTTTGTTTGTTTGTTTTAAAAATTTCCTGTACTCAGCATGGTGGATAGGTGTGTAGTAGGTGTTCAATCTTGGAAATCCTTTGTGTTTTCAAGTGATTTGATTATATGACTTAAGACTTTGAACTATTTCTAGATGTATTCACTATCACTGGGTTGTCTGATAGGCATATGACTTACTCTGCTTGAGCCACAATACCCTGAATTAGTTCAGTCTAGACCAATTATTCTAACCTCCAACTTGGACTTTTAACTCTGCCAGATGCTATTTGACAGTGGATTCTCCAATACTGAAAATCTTGCCAAGCATACATTATGTAGTTGCATAATTACAGCTTTCTAATACTCAGTATGGTATTATTAGCTCAAGCTGTAGCTCATTTAGTGTACGTAATTACAGCACACTCAGCAGTGAACACTGACCTACAAAAAGGGGGGGTGGTTTCTGGTGCTGTTTTTTTATCTACTTCAATTAACAATGTTTGTAGTTATTACTAAAACTCCAAATTTTGACAAAGTTTGATATTCACATTACACTTTCATGTGCCTCTGGAATATCTAACATCACACTGATATTTGAGAACTATGATTTCTGCTAATGGTTATTGAATATTATTTGAATAACACTTCAGGGTTTTTTTGTTTTTTTGTTTTTTTCTTTTCCTTCCTCTGGTGGGTGCCTGGTGGCAAAACAACAAGGGATAAAATGGTTTAAAAGAGTATGAGTCTTAAAGAAATGTTCTGCTGGAGAGTTATCATTTGTTAAATTTTTAGAATGCCTAGGGCATATTCACACTTCAGGAAATGAAACTTTCTTGTCATCATTCCATTTACATATTTCACAGCATCCAGTACCCGTCTTTAAGAGGCACAGGAGTTAGCCCTTAAGCAAATGGTAGTCCTAGGTGTGTTCTCACAGGATTTGGGATTGTTCTGGACATGAGGTATTAAGTCTTAGAGGAACTTGGGAGGGGCTCCAGTTGCCTGGGCATTTCCTCTCTGACTAGCTTCACATCTTACTGCTCCCCTGTCACTGTTACACATCTCCTCTGAGCCACTTTTCCTTGGCCTACATGCTCCTTGGGGCTTACCTGCATTACAAGAAAGATTAAAAACTTAACCCCAACATATGGCACTTAACTGCAACTCACAATATCAATAGTTAAAGAACTTTATTTTTAAAAAGAGATGTCCTGAAGACTATTCTTTTGCCTTTCCTTAACTGAATTGTCATGAATAACAAGAGCTAATGCTTTCGCACATTATTTCACACTTGTAAATCTCTGTGAACCTTAAGAAGAAATCGCTTTAAGTGTGAAGTATATTTTCCATTTTATCCAAGTACTCAAATTCAAAAAAAATGATTTTTAAGGAAGAAACTTCAGTTTTCAAACTAGTCCTAATTTACATTTTAATTGGAATATTAAATATTCTGAAGGTGAAAGCCATGGCTGCTTCAATTTTAACGACCTCTTTCCATTTCCAAATACACATAAAAGTAATTTTAATTTATGTGGTTGAAAGTTCACATACTAATATAGACAGGAAAATTGATTTTAATTCCATAAAAGTCTTTTTGGTATTATGTAAAAAGATGCTTAACACCATAATCAGTTAAATAAAGGGGTTTTATTTTATGGGGTAATTTTTCAGACTGTGGTTTGACCAATAACACACACACATAGACACACACACACACACAAACACACACACAGAGTTTTCTTTATACTAAACCATGTTATAATATGGTTCCACTTAAAACATCTTGACATTTCCCTTACACTGGTCTTGTGACCATTATAGAACTGAATGACTATTATGAAACTCAGTGATAGGCTACATTAAAAAAAAAAAAAAAAAGGGCCTCTCTTGGTAAGTGTCAATAAAGTACAGATATGTTAGCCCAAGCCCCGCTTTGGGTGAGCCTGAGCCCGGCTTGGGGTCTGCACTCTCTTTCTCTCTACCCCTTGCTCACTCATGCTCTCTCTGAAAGAAAGGAAGAAAGAAAGAAAGAAAGAAAGAAAGAAAGAAAGAAAGAAAGAAGACAAGACCAGAGATTAAAAAAAAAAAGACTTTTGTTCATTGCTTTCATTCATAATTGAAGGAAATATGAATTTAATTAGAGATAAATTAAAATAAAGATGTCATTTTTTTTTCCCTATCTAGGTGTACAGACCCTGAAATGTATGCATAGTTATCCCTGGCTCATGCCTTCCTTTCACCCATCCTGTGTAAGAACTATAAGGACCCTGTACTAGACTTATTCTGTGCCATTCAAAAGAGCAGAACCAGGCTCAGTGGGTTCATGTTATAAGAAAGACAGATTTTTGCCTGAAACTAATATAACACTGTATGTTAACCACACTGGAACTTTTTTTTAAAAAAAGCCCACATCTACCAGTAAAAACATTTGGGTAACAGTATGTTTCATTTCTGATGAATACTTTAGAAATAAATACTAAGATTATATAACAGGCAAAAAAAATTAAGTCAAATTTCAGTTAACATAATGGAGAATCTCCCCCAAATTAAAAAATCCTCAAAAACAGTAGACCACATAAAGTAATGAATTTTTCATCGCTAAAAACTTCAAATAAGGTTGAATGTGATTAAGGATTTCTGTATTAGAAATGAAATAAAATGTAACAAGAACAATGTTTTCTAGACATGTGGAATGCAGCAGGCCTGGTAACATTTGCCAGGCACGGCACTTCACCTTCAACAACTCATGCAATTCTAACAGAATACTGGGACGTAGGCAGTATCCCCTGAATATTAGCTCAGGGACTTTTAAATATCTTGGCCAGGCCAAACATCTAAGAGGTTGAATTCAAATCAAGGTCTTTCAGGCCCCGAAGGTTAGTAGTTTCCAACTGAAAAATGGAGTTAATAATACCTACTTATAGGATTGTTATGAGGACTTTAAAAAATAATAAATACCAAGTGCATATACCAGACTATCATGGATAATAATATTCTAGGTACTTTACATGTATAAACTCACTTCATCTTCAGAGCAACTCTATGAGGTAGATGATATTATCATCCCCATTTTACAGATGAGAAAACAGAAACGCTAGGATGTTGAACAGCTTGCCAAAAGTTACACAACCAGTAATTGGACTTGAACCCAGGCAGTCTGGCTCCAGGTTCCAAGTTGGTAACTACTATGCTATGCTGCAGTCAGACACGGTGCTAGCAATTTGTTTTATACATTTGCAAGATTTCTCTTCTCAACAAGACAATTACTGTTGAGGGTAAAACATTGTCTTAATAAAACTAGGGTTGTTTGAGACATAAAAATTCAAACGAGGCCTATAGTTTTTTTCGTCACTGTACAGTTCATAAATGTTCTGTGCTAAAGATCTCTGTCATCCTAACTTTAATTTACTTTACATGCTAATATCTAAGTAGGAAAGAGCTCCTCACTTCTTGATTCTTATTCCTCCACTCCTACTTCTGTCAAGGCTGTTGGAAACAAAAACAAATGACTCGGAGACAAAGCAAAAAATCTGGGCAGGTCTCCTATCTGACTTTGAGGGAGATCAGCAACAAATCTATCAGCTTTACCTAAATCCCTCTGCAACACAAACAATAATCATTTAAAAGAACCTTACGATTTCATTTGTAGATTTCCCCCCTTTTTGCCCACCCACCATATCTTCCTTGTAAGTACAAGACTTTTCAGGATCCATCCCTGTCAGTTTGTTTCAGAACCAACTTGTTTTGCCTCTGTCACCTGTTTCTTTTAGTCATTAATATTATTATTTATAATCTCTGAAGACTTTTTGTTCCTGGTTGGTCACTGACAATGTACTCCGGGAAGAAACAAGAACCACCCACTCTCAGGGAAGCTTTGTAAAGTGCCACTGTGATTGTTGCTAAGCCCGGTTTCTCTGTCCTACGCTGGACTCCAGAATGATGATTCACAAGCTGAGATTTAAGACTTGCTATTTCAAAGAGACAAACAAAATATTTATTTCTGTCTTTCTCTGGAGAAGTTATTTGAGTCACTCACATGTCTCTCTTGGTATTTAAAAGGCTATAGTTTTAAGTAATTATATGACAATCTTGATAAATGGATATAAACTGCTAGCAAAGCAGGGTGTTACTATTGTACTTGCAAAGAAAGCAGTGTTTTAACATTCACATGCGTTCTCTCATTTGATCCTCATACAAACTCTATGAGGTTTTGGGGCGCCTGGGTGGCTCAGTCGGTTAAGCGTCCGACTTCGGCTCAGGTCATGATCTCGCGGTCCATGAGTTCGAGCCCCGCATCGGGCTCTGTGCTGACCCCTCAGAGCCTGGAGCCTGTTTCGGATTCTGTGTCTCCCTCTCTCTCTGACCCTCCCCCATTCATGCTCTGTCTCTCTCTGTCTCAAAAATAAATAAACGTTAAAAAAAAAAAAAACAACTCTATGAGGTTTTAATATCTTTGTATGAGTGACTGGAACAAAGTGGTTGAGCAAACTACCAGAGGGCCTGTCCCTGGTATGTGGTAGAACTGGAATTCAATCCATGTCTGTCAGATTCCAGAGCTCAAGTTCTTAAACCTCTATATTCAGCTATCAGGGACATATCTCAACAACCCAGACAGGCCACTGGCAAATACTGCTGGAATACTTGGTTTACATCTTACACACTAGAGTCTTCTATCCACTTATAAAAATGTACCCCAAGCTACTTTCCCTGATATTCTCTCTGTCTTTAAATCCTTTCAGACAGTTCTGTTTTATCTCCTGATCACCATCCTCTGTGCTGCTTAGTGCCAAGAAAAGTTACTTTTAGCAAGAAGTCTCTTCTGGGGGTCAATTTCACAAATGCGGTCACAGCCATTACCCTTCAGTGGGATCAAGCTGAGTCCGGCTGAATCATTCCTGGGGTAATGAGCTGAACAGAGGCTGTGTGTCAGTGACAGCTAACTCATACCCTACAACACCCACCTTTAGGATCTTCTAAGAAGCGGGAAACCACTAGGCCAAGTCACTGGGGGGAAAATTTGGACCCCAGTTATCAACTTCAGATTGCTCACTGTTTTGGAGAACTAGCAACGCATACACCTGTGAACAATATTTTCCTAGAAAGATCCTTTTAGTGTCTCCAGCTGTTCCTTAACCTTCTGATCAGGTCTTCATAATTCAAAAATAACTGCCAGAGTTATGCAGGTGATTTTTGTTAGCTCAAGTCAAGCACTTGTTCCCTCATACTTAAGGTGCCTATGGCTGCTTTGCTAAAGGATTGTTTCATCAATAAATACTGGACTTGACCTTATACCTCTGCTGGCAGCATGGAAGTACAGAAATGTTGTAAGATATCTGGTAGTAATGATTATAGTAAGAAGCATTTCATGGGAATTTATTCTCTTCTTTAAAAGAAATGTAGACTATAAATACTAGAATCTGCCAGAAGAAAAAGAGAAAATCTTAGGTTGGCGGAATTGGAGAATTTTTGTGTTGTTATGTATCATTTTGACTTCAGTTTGCAAAGCTTTAGAAGTCTTTAAATAAATACAATTAAGAAGAAAACCTTCTCTGTGAGCCAGAGAAGCATTTTAGTATTTGTTCTGATTTATTTTTAATTTCTTGCTTACTAAAAAAACTATGAAAGATATTTTCTATTTTTTTAAGTTTATTTATTTTGAAAGAGAGCATGAGCAGGGTAGTGGCAGAGAGAGGGAGAGAGAGAATTTCTCTGCACTGCCAGTGCAGGGCCCAACATGGGACTCTAATTCACAAACTGTGAGATCATGACCTAAGCCAAAACCAAGAATCAGACACTTAACTGACTGAGACACCCAGGTGCCCATGAAAGATATTTTCTAAAATAAGATGTAGTAATGGCTGATAAACACCCAAAAAATTGTTGTATCTAATTAGTGAAATTTTTTTTAATTTGTGAATTAAAAACAAGAGAGAGAGAGAGAGGAAGACAGAGAGAGGTCATCAATGGTTGCAGTGGTATGGTTCCTATAGCATGGGTGAGTTTATTTTTTTTATTTTTTATTTTTTTTTTTCAACGTTTATTTATTTTTGGGACAGAGAGAGACAGAGCATGAATGGGGGAGGGGCAGAGAGAGAGAGGGAGACACAGAATCGGAAACAGGCTCCAGGCTCCGAGCCATCCGCCCAGAGCCTGACGCGGGGCTCGAACTCATGGACCGCGAGATCGTGACCTGGCTGAAGTCAGACGCTTAACCGACTGCGCCACCCAGGCGCCCCAAGCATGGGTGAGTTTAAACTGAAACAATCCTTCTGACAAATTAAGTCTGCATAGGTCCAACAGCAATCAGTCCAAGCTGAAATAGGAGGCAGGAGCAATGTCACCAAAGAAAATTGGGACTGATTATCAGTGTGTTTGACCAGGTCAGAGGAGTTTTACAAACAAAAGTTGTGGCAGAAAGACACTGTAATCTAGTATGTATGTAGATAAGATCAGATTTATATGTATGGCCATAATAATGTAATCATCTAATCTAATGTTAATTAAGTCATTACTAATAAATACTAATTTAACCTAATACAGGTTATAAAACTATATTTGAAGCATGGGAATTGGAAAAGCATGTGTGTGGTGGGGAGGAGAAAGTGATGAGGTAGGCTTCAACCTTCATCTTTCATAATAAGAGGTTGCTCAGAATGAATTGAGAGATGGACGTAAGACATACTAAGATAAAAATATCAACTTTCCTATTGAGAGACAAGATTTGGGTTCTGGAAGATTTGGGGGGGAAGTGATCCTAGGAAGTAGAGTGAGGATGTGGGAAAGAGACAGGGAAGGGAGAAAAGCCAGTAAAACATGGGTCAGGGAACTCAATCCCCCAGGGAAACTTCTGAGAAACTGTGTGGAACCCATCTTAGAATTGTCCTACCAGGGAATGGGGAAGCTGGTCCCCCTAGCTGAAGATGGTGTTGACTGCTCTGCATTTCTGTTTCCAGTAGCACTAAGTGCACCTGTGGGGCCAGAGAAAGCCCTTCTGTGGAAAAGCAAAGATGCAGAGGGGTCAGCCAGATGGAAGCCATCGCCACAGCCATAGGCAGGTAAGCTTAGAGACGGGTGTTGCATAGAGGTGGGGTGCTAACAGCTTCTGTCAGACATCTGCTGGACTGAACCATGATGGGTGAGCTTCCTAATATTTCAACTGTGAGTTGGGCCTACTTAGCCACTCTATCACTGGCCTCACACACAGAGGGCAGACTCTGCCTCAGTATGTTCACAGAATGGAAGCAGAAGGCACCCTGCCTCAGGCAGGTGCACATAAGAGAAAGAAGAGTGGGCTGAGGCAGGCCTCCTTACTAGCCAGTTAAGTCACTCCTCCTCTATAGAGGAGGGAATGCCAGAGGAGAGAGATAGGAAGGGCCCCAACAGAAATCAGCATATAAAAGCTAATACTGCAATTAAAAACATCAATGACAGAAAGGAGTGGAATTCACGTATTATTTCAGATTATCAAGGTATACACCCCCATACAGCTAAAAAATTGCAGAAGTTATCTTTTGGAGAGTGGGAATTGGACTAGGAGGAATAGAAAAATGACTGCTCTTTTTCACTACAATTTTAATCATGACATCTTATTATTTTAATCTTCATCCATGCATTATTTTGATAAAACATTAAATTTGAAAAAACTATATGGCAGACCCACCACACTGAGGAGGAAAAAGTTTTTTGTTTTTTTTTTTTTCAACGTTTATTTATTTTTGGGACAGAGAGAGACAGCATGAACGGGCGAGGTGCAGAGAGAGAGGGAGACACAGAATCGGAAACAGGCTCCAGGCTCTGAGCCATCAGCCCAGAGCCCGACGCGGGGTTCGAACTCACGGACAACAAAATCGTGACCTGGCTGAAGTCGGACGCTTAACCGACTGTGCCACCCAGGCGCCCCGGAAAAAGTTTTTTTTAACAGATATGACAGAATAATCCCAGGTATAAAAAATTCTACATGAACAGTTGTTACTTTTATAATCAGGAAAATAAACATACATACTAAAAATACTTTAAAATACATAAATAAAGCATAGATGAGTTGGACTCACTGATACGGTCCTTCTACATTTTATACTTACAAGTATTATACTTATTAAGTATTTGATTTTATTTCAGTAATTAATTCTAAGAAGCAACAGTGAAAATAAATTTAAGAACATGAGTGGTTACACTATGCTAGTTCAAACACCCCTGTTTGATTGAAATGTCTGGGTCCATTGGGATGTAAATAAAACCAGTGAGGTACCAATGTGAAATGCAAGAAACTCCGGATTTGGAAGAAAAAAAAAGAAAGAAAAAAAAGCCTAAATTGGAGTTCTAAATCTGCCACTCACTAACTCTGATGTTGGTTATGTTCTTGAACGTCACTGAGCCTCAGTTTCCCTCTGTAAAGGGGGTGTAACAATGCTTACCTCAAAGGATTATTTTTGAGATGAAGTGAAATAATGTATGAAAGCACTGTAAACAGTTATATAAATACAGGTATATATTTGAAAACTGTTTTAAATATTAGATAGTAAAACAAAAAATACTTATAGATAACCTATTAATAGAAGAATTATAAAGGCACATTTTAAAATTAAAATTTCAAAAAACAATAAAATTAAAATTTCATTAGAAAATATATTTCAATTTAAAATGTATATGAAGATAGGGGCACCTGAGTAGCTCAGTGGGTTAAGCATCTGACTTTTGGCTCACGTCATGGTCTCGTGGTTCATGAGTTTGAGCCCCGTGTCAGGCTCTGCACTGGCAGTGTAGAGCCTTTTTGAGATTCTCTCTTTCCCTCTCCCTCTCTGTCTGACCCTTCCCTGCTCTCTCTCACATGCACTCTTTCTCTTTCAAAAGAAAAAATTAAAATTAAAAGAATTAAGATGTTGATGAAGATAAAAATTTCCATCACTAGGTGCTAGCCAGTACCTTGGCATATTTATAGCAATCCTGTTTTTCACATTACAATTTTTTTTATCTCATTATAAAAGAAATATGTGTCTATTAATATATCCTCAAATGTGTCTTCACCCAAAATGACTTTCAATGGTTACAAAACATTTCATCAAGCAGCTGTGTAGTAATTTGACATCTTCCTATTGTTAAGATAGTTAGGTTGTTTCCAATTTTTCAGTATAATTGACTTGGGTTCAGTATGTTCCTAGACAAATTGTTACACTCTGAGTCAGAATTGCCTATTTACTCATCTGTTTCCCTACACTGGACAATAAGCTTTGGGAGGAACTATTTTTTTTATGCCTTTGTTACTTACTGCCTAGTATTTTGTCTGGCATATAATATCTACATATATAAATATGTGCTCTGTGAATGAACAAGGGAATGAGTTAACGAATGATGGTACTTTTCTACAATTTAAGTGGTATTGTAGGGATGCCCAAGAAAATGAGATAATCTTTATGAAAGTGCTTTGTGTGTTTTAAACTTCATTATCTTTTAATCAGCATCATTTTTGCTGTTTTTGTTGTTACCATGAACCAGAACAATAAGAAGGAGACACTTGAGGGGCAGATGTGGGTGTCAGTGGGGATATGATATGGGAGAGAGGGGCGAAACACACCTCTTCCTCTCCTAGACACTGGCAAGCAGGCTCCATTTAGAGCCCTTTGTCTGCCTTGGCAAGGACACAGCTTTCATCTTAATAGAATCCTCTGCTGGCAGTGCAGTAAGTAGCTGTTTCAAAGCAGGAAGGAAAAACAGTAAAAGGAATGGCTGTGGGAAATTGTGAGAGGAAAACATTTTTCTCATTTTCTACTTAAAATTTGAGTTAGGAATACACAAAGGGGAATATATGGAAAGAAATGCAGACTGCCTCTGCATACCTAAGTTCTATGCTTGAGGCCAACACAAATGTGTATTTGCTAAAATCTGGATGTAATGTGCTGAAAAAACTGTAGAGGTTAGAAAGTCTTGGAAGCAGTGTGTATTACAGGAGGAGTGCTATATTAAGGTAATTTCTGGTTTCAAGGGTGCATGCACCAAGGAACCTTCTGGGTGATGGAAATAGTTCATATCATGTTGGAGTGGTGGTTACATGGGTATATACCACTGCCACAACTCTCTGAACTAAACACATAGGATCTCTGTGTATTTTATTGAATGTAAATTGTAGAGGCTGCTTTTAGGCAACTAACTTAAGCAATGGAAACCTGAATAAGTTTAAAAGATCCCATAGTGGCCACTGGGGCTGAATACAAACAGGCCCATCAGGTGGCCCACTTCAAAATATCCATAAGCCCTAGCTGACCAACTTATACCCAGGCACAGGTACCTAAAAAGGAAAATTCCTTAAGTTCCCATACCTTCTTACTTTCCGGGGGGGCCCCCCCCCCCCTTAGCTACAGCCTCCCACCACTGCCTCCTGGCTGACAGTCTCTCCTTTGCTGTCTAGCCCGCTGCTCCCTTGCAGTGTATTCAATAAACTTCTATTTCCTTTGTTCTGCCTTGGGTGAATTCTTTCACCACCAGTGCCTCTGGCCTCTACCCTATCAGATCATGCCAAATAAATTATAACTCAATTTGAAAAATTATTAAGTAATAGAGAGACTCCTGGGTGGCTCAGTTGGTTAAGCGCTGGACTCTTGATTTTGGCTCAGTTCATAATCTCACGTCCATGAGTTTGAGCCCAGAGTCAGTCTCTGCACTGTGGAGCCTGCTTGGGATTCTGTCTCTCTCCCTCTCTTTCTGCCCCTCCCCAACTCGTACGCACTCTCTCTCTCAAAATAAATAAACTTTTAAAAAATTATTAAGTAATAGAGATTTTCTTTGTGGTTGCAAAAATAACATACATTCATTCTAGAAAGTTTAGAAAATACTGATAAGCACAAAGAAGGAAATAAAAATTATGTGGACTTTTATTGCCCAGAGATAATCACCCTTAACAGTTTGTGTCACTGTTATCTGAGTTTCCATCATCCCGCCATCCCATTTAGGAGGCTACCTAATAAAGCAATATTTATCATAATATGGACATAATGACCCAACCACTTATAAAATTTGTTCCCACCCAACATCCTCTAGCTTAACATGAGGTTTCATCCCCACCCATCCTGTCAAAGTGCTGGTCAGGCAGCCATTGCCTGAATGTTGGATATAAACATCCACAAATGTAATGGAAATTGACCCTAAAGTGAATTATAATTTTTTAAAAAATCAAGGTATACTTCATAAAGTCAGTGAACATAATGTTGGAAAACTGCTGGGTCATGTAAAAGCCATGAAAAAATAAGGAGTCGACCTGATGTGCCTGTACTAAAAGAAAATAAACAGGTCTGATGATAAGCACTTCAAAAGAGAATGATTCGACTATTAAACATTACAAGAGGCTCTTTGGAAAATAATGAAGCCCTCAAATTATTTTTGTTACAAAAGTTATGATAGTACTATAAATGTCAGCCATAAAGTGGTGAAGAATATTATAACATACTACGATAAAATTATATTAAAAAGAAAAAAGCTAAAATCTCAACATTTTAAGTTTTTTCCCAAACATTTAAAAAATTTTTTCTATAACATAGTAGCTCAAATATTAACGTGCATAGGAATCACCTGGAGATCTTGTTAAAATACAGATTATGATTCAACCAGGTCAGGAGAGGGGACATAGAGTCTGCATTTGTAACAAACTCCCAGGAATGCTGATTCTGGTAGTCTCTGGCTCTTACTTGAAAAATAAGACTGTAAAATTGTGGTTTCAGTAGATTCACTTTGCATGGCCTTTATTCAATACTAATTATCTCTGAATATTAAGAAACTCCTCTCTATCCTCCCAGCTATTTCTAATTTAACTGTTCTAGACACATACAATATACATTTCTTAAAATCACGTGAGGGCTCGTTCAAACAGATTTTTGGACCCTGATACCCACAGTTTTTCTCTTGGTAAATCTGGGGTGGGGTCCAAAAATTTGCCTTTCTTACTAGTTCCCAGGTGATGCTACTCTTGTTGGTCCAGGTATATGTGCCATGAATAACTAGTTTAGACTGATAGCAAATAACTTCAGGGTGTTGTTTACAATACTCAAATTAGACATTCTGCTTGTAACATCTGAAAAACAAAGAACAAGATAGAAATTTTACAGATCACAGGAACAAGCCCCAAACATTAAACTATCTAAATGTTCCTGCTATTTACTGAACTCAATGATCCAGCTCATGGCCCAAGGTTCAGTATTATTTTGTATATGATGTATGTCAGTGTTCTCTGTTTTGACTGTGAAATTATTTTTATTAATGATTCTCTATAATTTGTATTTTTAATTATATTTCCAAAGAGTGTAATAAAACTACACATATTAGATATGCTTAGATTATCAATTGTTTTATGTCTTTGCTGTTCACAAAGGATTGCCCCTCACTTTACAGGTAGCAGCTCTATCATCTTGTGCTCGCATTATTAGAACGTGCAAATACATACATACTTATTGGTATAAACTACTCAGTACACACATTTTCTTTGTATGGATCCTTTCAGACAATCCTCTCGTTTTGAGGAGATAAATGCAGATAATACAATCTTCAAATCCACTTCCTATATTTGTAATACAGTGCAATACAATGCAATAGGCAAAAAATCAACAATCAACTTAAGACTTCACTATAATAACCCTCGTCCTCTGAGGACCCACCACTCAGGATACTGCAAACCTTTAATTACTACTCTTAGTATTGTTATTCAGTAGGCAGTGTAATCATGTAACTTCATTTTCATCCAGCACACAGGTTTGCTATCAGTCCAGAGTGCTGTCATGGGAAGCTATGTCAGATACCCCAGGAAGAAGCAGAGTTTGTAGTGGCTAGGCGCTCTAACTCTAGAGCCAGATAGTATATAGTTCACATCCTGGCTCTATCATCTACTATGAGTTCTGCAGTCTTAAGCAAGTAAATGGATCACTCTGCTCTCAATTTTCTCATCTGTAAAATGGGAATAATAATAGAGCATATTTCACAATATCATTGTGATACTCAAATAAGTTAATATGGTAAAGAATTTAGAACAGTTCCTGGCACAAATTTAAAAGGCAATAAATATAGCTATTTTATTACGTCCCTAACACTGAACTGGAAGTCAGAAGACCGGGGTTCAAGTCTTGGCTCTGTCACTAGTTTTGTAACTTTAGATAAGCTATTTCGCCTTTCTGAGCTTTGTCTGCAAAACAGGACTCACGATCCCTGCCTTGCCAAGCTGACAGAGTTGTGATCTCAAATAAAATAGTACATGTAAATGTGCTTTAGAAAACTGTAAAGCACTATATAATAGAAAGAGTCAAGAATCCTTTTTTATAGTTTTCTCTTATTATAAACCTTATTTTAATGCATTTAATTATATGAAATATTTTATAGAATAGAAATATGATCAAAGCAGGAAAGCATTCTGAATGAATACTTTCTTTTCTTACATTTTTATAGTCACTTATTTAGCAATTTAATTTTTTTTCTGAGATTTAATGTTTATGTATTTTTGAGACAGAGAGAGACAGAGCATGAATGGGGGAGGGTCAGAGACAGAGAGGGAGACACAATCTGGAGTAGGCTCCAGGCTCCCAACTGTCAGCACAGAGCCCGATGTGGGGCTCAAACTCATGGACCGTGAGATCATGACCTGAGCCAAAATCAGATGCTTAACCAACTGAGCCACCCAGGCTCCCCTTTTTCTGAGATTTAAAATGAAACTCATTAGAATAAAATTTCTACAGTGTCCTTTTCTCCACTAAAAATTAAAGGAAACATTTTGCCATCACTAGTCTTCTAGCTATCTAGTATGGTATAGTATAAAAAGTGTGGGTTTTGAGAACAGAAGACCAATACAGATCCCATGTGAGCTGTGTGACCTTGCCCAAGTCATTTAAATGTTCTGAGCTTCTGGTTTTATCACAGGAATGATAGTAGCTGCACAGCCCACCTCCCTAGGTAGGCCCTAGAGGGAACCTAATGAAATACAAATTTTCATAGTTGCATAGGTTGAAGATAGCATCAGATATATATTTAGCCCATGAATCAGTGAATTATTTTTCATAAAGACTGAACAGTAAATATTTTAGGCTTGGCAGGCCATAAGCCTCTGCCAAACTACCCAATTCTCCCATCATTGCACAAATGCAACCATAGACAGTATATAAACAAATTGACATGGCTGTATTCTTTTTTTTAATAAAAGTTTTATTTGTTTATTTACTGAGCAAGAGACAGTGGGGGAAAGGCAGAGACAGAGACAGAGAGAAAATCCCAAACAGGCTCTGTGCTATGAGCGCAGAGCCCAATGTGGGGCTCAAACTCACGAACTGAGAGATTATACCCAAGACAAAGAGTCAGACCCTCAACTGACTGAGCCACCCAGGTGCCCTGGAATGGCTGTGTTCTAATAAGACTTTTGTGGTAGGGTCCCCTCCTAAGGGGAAAAAAAACAAAACAAACCCAACCTGGCTATACACGTATGTGACAACATCCCTCATGATCTCGTAACATGAGACCATTTAATCAGACTACATGTCTGTGTGCTACCATATATGAGAGACAAAGAAGTAGGAAAAAAAAAAACTAAGCCACATGGCGTTCAGGGCTCAGTTCTTCGGGTACGAACCAAACTGAGCCGTGCTAGCAGGAATAAAGTTGCTTCCAGGAAAGAAAAAGCTCGGTGTCACAACTCTCTGTGCGAGAATCCTGCTACCCTTTGTGGACACTGGTCTTTAATTTTGTTTGTTTTTTTTTTTTTTAGCTTCATGTCTTTATTATTTTTTATTTATTTATTTTTTTTAATTTATTTTATTTTATTTTATTTTATTTTATTTTATTTTATTTTTAATTTATATATGAAATTTATTGTCAAATTGGTTTCCATACAACACCCAGTGCTCATCCCAAAAGATGCCCTCCTCAATACCCATCACCCACCCTCTCCTCCCTCCCACCCCCCATCAACCCTTAGTTTGTTCTCAGTTCTCAACAGTCTCTTATGCTTTGGCTCTCTCCCACTCTAACCTCTTTTTTTTTTTCCTTCCCCTCCCCCATGGGATCCTGTTAAGTTTCTCAGGATCCACATAAGAGTGAAACCATATGGTATCTGTCTTTCTCTGTATGGCTTATTTCACTTAGCATCACACTCTCCAGTTCCATCCACGTTGCTACAAAAGGCCATATTTCATTTTTTCTCATTGCCACGTAGTATTCCATAGTGTATATAAACCACAATTTCTTTATCCATTCATCAGTTGATGGACATTTAGGCTCTTTCCATAATTTGGCTATTGTTGAGAGTGCTGCTATGAACATTGGGGTACAAGTGCCCCTATGCATCAGTACTCCTGTGTCCCTTGGATAAATTCCTAGCAGTGCTATTGCTGGGTCATAGGGTAGGTCTATTTTTAATTTTCTGAGGAACCTCCACACTGCTTTCCAGAGCGGCTACACCAATTTGCATTCCCACCAACAGTGCAAGAGGGTTCCCGTTTCTCCACATCCTCTCCAGCATCTATAGTCTCCTGATTTGTTCATTTTGGCCACTCTGACTGGCGTGAGGTGATACCTGAGTGTGGTTTTGATTTGTATTTCCCTGATAAGGAGCGACGCTGAACATCTTTTCATGTGCCTGTTGGCCATCCGGATGTCTTCTTTAGAGAAGTGTCTATTCATGTTTTCTGCCCATTTCTTCACTGGGTTATTTGCTTTTCGGGTGTGGAGTTTGGTGAGCTCTTTATAGATTTTGGATACTAGCCCTTTGTCCGATATGTCATTTGCAAATATCTTTTCCCATTCCGTTGGTTGCCTTTTAGTTTTGTTGGTTGTTTCCTTTGCTGTGCAGAAGCTTTTTATCTTCATAAGGTCCCAGTAATTCACTTTTGCTTTTAATTCCCTTGCCTTTGGGGATGTGTCAAGTAAGAGATTGCTACGGCTGAGGTCAGAGAGGTCTTTTCCTGCTTTCTCCTCTAAGGTTTTGATGGTTTCCTGTCTCACATTCAGGTCCTTGATCCATTTTGAGTTTATTTTTGTGAATGGTGTGAGAAAGTGGTCTAGTTTCAACCTTCTGCATGTTGCTGTCCAGTTCTCCCAGCACCATTTGTTAAAGAGACTGTCTCTTTTCCATTGGATGTTCTTTCCTGCTTTGTCAAAGATGAGTTGGCCATACGTTTGTGGGTCTAGTTCTGGGGTTTCTATTCTATTCCATTGGTCTATGTGTCTGTTTTTGTGCCAATACCATGCTGTCTTGATGATGACAGCTTTGTAGTAGAGGCTAAAGTCTGGGATTGTGATGCCTCCTGCTTTGGTCTTCTTCTTCAAAATGACTTTGGCTATTCGGGGCCTTTTGTGGTTCCATATGAATTTTAGGATTGCTTGTTCTAGTTTCGAGAAGAATGCTGGTGCAATTTTGATTGGGATTGCATTGAATGTGTAGATAGCTTTGGGTAGTATTGACATTTTGACAATATTTATTCTTCCAATCCATGAGCAGGGAATGTCTTTCCATTTCTTTAAATCTTCTTCAATTACCTTCATAAGCTTTCTGTAGTTTTCAGCATACAGATCCTTTACATCTTTGGTTAGATTTATTCCTAGGTATTTTATGCTTCTTGGTGCAATTGTGAATGGGATCAGTTTCTTGATTTGTCTTTCTGTTGCTTCATTGTTAGTGTATAAGAATGCAACTGATTTCTGTACATTGATTTTGTATCCTGCAACTTTGCTGAATTCATGTATCAGTTCTAGCAGACTTTTGGTGGAGTCTATCGGATTTTCCATGTATAATATCATGTCATCTGCAAAAAGCGAAAGCTTGACTTCATCTTTGCCAATTTGGATGCCTTTGAGTTCCTTTTGTTGTCTGATTGCTGATGCTAGAACTTCCAGCACTATGTTAAACAACAGCGGTGAGAGTGGGCATCCCTGTCGTGTTCCTGATCTCAGGGAAAAAGCTCTCAGTTTTTCCCCGTTGAGGATGATGTTAGCTGTGGGCTTTTCATAAATGGCTTTTATGATCTTTAAGTATGTTCCTTCTATCCCGACTTTCTCAAGGGTTTTTATTAAGAAAGGGTGCTGGATTTTGTCAAAGGCCTTTTCTGCATCGATTGACAGGATCATATGGTTTTTCTCTTTTTTTTTGTTCATGTGATGTATCACGTTGATTGATTTGCGAATGTTGAACCAGCCCTGCATCCCAGGAATGAATCCCACTTGATCATGGTGAATAATTCTTTTTATATGCCGTTGAATTCGATTTGCTAGTATCTTATTGAGAATTTTGGCATCCATATTCATCAGGGATATTGGCCTGTAGTTCTCTTTTTTTACTGGGTCTCTGTCTGGTTTAGGAATCAAAGTCATACTGGCTTCATAGAATGAGTCTGGAAGTTTTCCTTCCCTTTCTATTTCTTGGAATAGCTTGAGAAGGATAGGTATTATCTCTGCTTTAAACGTCTGGTAGAACTCCCCTGGGAAGCCATCTGGTCCTGGAATCTTATTTGTTGGGAGATTTTTGATAACCGATTCAATTTCTTCGCTGGTGATGGGTCTGTTCAAGCTTTCTATTTCTTCCTGATTGAGTTTTGGAAGAGTGTGGGTGTTCAGGAATTTGTCCATTTCTTCCAGGTTGTCCAATTTGTTGGCATATAATTTTTCATAGTATTCCCTGATAATTGTTTGTATCTCTGAGGGATTGGTTGTAATCATTCCATTTTCATTCATGATTTTATCTATTTGGGTCATCTCCCTTTTCTTTTTGAGAAGCCTGGCTAGAGGTTTGTCCATTTTGTTTATTTTTTCAAACAACCAACTCTTGGTTTCGTTGATCTGCTCTACAGTTTTTTTAGATTCTATATTGTTTATTTCTGCTCTGATCTTTACTATTTCTCTTCTTCTGCTGGGTTTAGGCTGCCTTTGCTGTTCTGCTTCTATTTCCTTTAGGTGTGCTGTTAGATTTTGTATTTGGGATTTTTCTTGTTTCTTGAGATAGGCCTGGATTGCAATGTATTTTCCTCTCAGGACTGCCTTCGCTGCGTCCCAAAGCGTTTGGATTGTTGTATTTTCATTTTCATTTCTTTCCATATATTTTTTAATTTCTTCTCTAATTGCCTGGTTGACCCACTCATTCGTTAGTAGGGTGTTCTTTAACCTCCATGCTTTTGGAGGTTTTCCAGACTTTTTCCTGTGGTTGATTTCAAGCTTCATAGCATTGTGGTCTGAAAGTATGCATGGTATGATTTCAATTCTTGTAAACTTATGAAGGGCTGTTTTGTGACCCAGTATATGATCTATCTTGGAGAATGTTCCATGTGCACTCGAGAAGAAAGTATATTCTGTTGCTTTGGGATGCAGAGTTCTAAATAGATCTGTCAAGTCCATCTGATCCAATGTCTCATTCAGGGCCCTTGTTTCTTTATTGACCGTGTGTCTAGATGATCTATCCATTTCTGTAAGTGGGGTGTTAAAGTCCCCTGCAATTACCACATTCTTATTAATAAGGTTGCTTATGTTTATGAGTAATTGTTTTATATATTTGGGTGCTCTGGTATTCGGCGCATAGACATTTATAATTGTTAGCTCTTCCTGATGGATAGACCCTGTCACTATTATATAATGTCCTTCTTCATCTCTTGTTACAGCCTTTAATTTAAAATCTAGTTTGTCTGATAGAAGTATGGCTACTCCAGCTTTCTTTTGGCTTCCAGTAGCATGATAAATAGTTCTCCATCCCCTCACTCTCAATCTAAAGGTGTCCTCAGGTCTAAAATGAGTCTCTTGTAGACAGCAAATAGATGGGTCTTGTTTTTTTATCCATTCTGATACCCTATGTCTTTTGGTTGGCGCATTTAATCCATTTACATTCAGTGTTATTATAGAAAGATATGGGTTTAGAGTCATTGTGATGTCTGTATGTTTTATGCTTGTAGTGATGTCTCTGGTACTTTGTCTCACAGGGTCCCCCTTAGGATCTCTTGGAGGGCTGGTTTAGTGGTGACAAATTCCTTCAGTTTTTGTTTGTTTGGGAAGACCTTTATCTCTCCTTCTATTCTAAATGACAGACTTGCTGGATAAAGGATTCTCGGCTGCATATTTTTTCTGTCTAGCACCCTGAAAATCTCGTGCCAATTCTTTCTGGCCTGCCAAGTTTCAAAAGAGAGATCAGTCACGAGTCTTATAGGTCTCCCTTTATATGTGAGGGCACGTTTACCCCTTGCTGCTTTCAGAATTTTCTCTTTATCCTTGTATTTTGCCAGTTTCACTATGATATGTCGTGCAGAAGATCGATTCAAGTTACGTCTGAAGGGAGTTCTCTGTGCCTCTTGGATTTCAATGCCTTTTTCCTTCTCCAGTTCAGGGAAGTTCTCACCTATTATTTCTTCAAGTACCCCTTCAGCACCTTTCCCTCTCTCTTCCTCCTCTGGGATACCAATTATGCGTATATTATTTCTTTTTAGTGTATCACTTAGTTCTCTAATTTTCCCCTCATAATCGTGGATTTTTTTATCTCTCTTTTTCTCAGCTTCCTCTTTTTCCATAACTTTATCTTCTAGTTCACCTATTCTCTCCTCTGCCTCTTCAATCCGAGCCGTGGTGGTTTCCATTTTGTTATGCATTTCTTTTAAAGTGTTTTTCAGCTCCTCGTGACTGTTCCTTAGTCCCTTGATCTCTGTAGCAAGAGATTCTCTGCTGTCAGCTATACTCTTTTCAAGCCCAGCGATTAATTTTATGACTATTATTCTAAATTCACTTTCTGTTATATTATTTAAATCCTTTTTGATCAGCTCATTAGCTGTTGTTATTTCCTGGAGATTCTTCTGAGGGGAATTCTTCCGCTTGGTCATTTTGGATAGTCCCTGGCGTGGTGAGGACCTGCAGGGCATTTCCCCTGTGCTGTGGTGTATAACTGGAGTTGGTGGGTGGAGCCGCAGTCAGACCTGATGTCTGCCCCCAGCCCACCGCTGGG
The DNA here is from genome assembly GCF_014898765.1 of Herpailurus yagouaroundi. Classification (NCBI taxonomy): domain Eukaryota; kingdom Metazoa; phylum Chordata; class Mammalia; order Carnivora; family Felidae; genus Herpailurus; species Herpailurus yagouaroundi. The sequence continues at coordinate 42,204,138 of NW_024412413.1, forward strand.
GCCACAGTCAGACTGGTGCGTGCCTTCTCTTCCCCTCTCCTAGGGGCGGGATTCACTGTGGGGTGGGGTGGCCTGTCTGGGTTACTTGCACACTGCCAGGCTTGTGATGCTGGGGATCTGGCGTCTTAGCTGGGGTGGGTAGGCAAGGTGCACAGGGGCAGGAGGGGCAGGCTTAGCTTGCTTCTCCTTAGGTGATCCACTTCAGGAGGGGCCCTGTGGCAGCAGGAGTGAGTCAGATCCGCTGCCGGAGGTTTGGCTCCGCAGAAGCGCAGAGTTGGGTGTTTGCGCGGAGCGAGCAAGCTCCCTGGCAGGAACTGGTTCTCTTTGGGATTTTGGCTGGGGGATGGGCGGGGAAGATGGCGCTGGCGAGCGCCTTTGTTCCCCACCAAACTGAGCTCTGTCGTCCGGGGGCTCAGCAGCTCTCCTTCCCTTTGTCCTCTAGCCTTCCCGCTTTCTGAGCAGAGCTGTTAACTTATGACCTCCCAGATGCTAAGTCGCGCTTGCTGTCGGAACACAGTCCGTCAGGCCCCTCGCTTTTTGCAAGCCAGACTTGGGGGCTCTGCTTGGCCGGCGAGCCGCCCCTCCGCCCCGGCTCCCTCCCGCCAGTCCGTGGAGCGCGCACCGCCTCGCTGCCCTTCCTACCCTCTTCCGTGGGCCTCTCGTCTGCGCTTGGTTCCGGCGACTCCGCTCTGCTAATCCTCTGGCGGTTTTCTCGGTTATTTAGGCCGGTGTAGGTGGAATCTAAGTGATCAGCAGGACGCACGGTGAGCCCAGCGTCCTCCTACGCCGCCATCTTCCCTCCTCCTCCCGAAGTTTGGTTTTCATATAAATTTCACATGACATGAAATATTCTCCTTTCAATATTTTTCAAACCATTTAATTCACCATTCTTGGCACAGAAGCAGGCAGTGGACTGAAACTGGCCTATAAGCCATACTTTACTTACCATGCCTAGCACATAGCAGATGACAGTAGCTAATATTAGACATATAACGTTGATTTATAAAATGTAAACATTAGGTATAATCTATTGGCAACTTTCCTGTTCTTCATCATGACCTGAAGACTATCAGCCATTGTCCCATTATCACAGCTGTACTCTCCCAATAGATATAATTCATCTGGAACTGTGGGTTTGGCACCCTCTAAAGCATTGATTTAGACTCTTACTAAATCCTTCATATATATCAAATTTTAATTTTCTCATTTTCAATTAAATGTTAAAAATCTTTTTTTAAGTAAAGTAATTCTCATTCTAAAACTTTCAAAAAACAGAGAAAAGTAAAAATAATGAGAATCTCTCATAATGATAGCATTCATATCAGTTCCTGCTTATGTTTTCTACCTTCCCCTTTGAAGACTATTCTCTTTACTGAAAAAACAAAAAAGAAGTAAAGCAACAGTTAAGTGGTTACACTTTCTCTGCCATCTGTCAGTATTACATCATTTTCTACCTCCAAACATAGCTTTGTTTTGTTTTGTTTTAACTGAATTGTATTTGTTATCCTCAACTTCAGCTGGTTCTGCACTTTATCCTTCCTGAGTTTTTCTTCCATGTGTGTCCTTGGTTGTGCACATCTCTTTCTATCATCAGCACTTATCTTAGCAGAGCCCCATTCTTTTCAGCCACATGTTGTTTCTTTGGTATTTTCTTATCAGCTTTATATGTGATTGTAATTTCTTACAACCCATGCTTCCCTATGGAAGGGATAAACCTAAGGATAAAATGGAACCATAGAACAGTAGTAAATAATATTTTTTTCTGATTTTCATCCCAACCCTCTATTGTGGGACTTGTAGCTAAACTTTTTTTATTTTTTATTTTTTTAATGTTTATTTATTTTTGAGAGAGAGAGAGAGAGAGACAGAGACAGAGTGTGACCAGGGGAGAGGTAGAGATAGAGAGAGAGAAACACAGAATCCGAAGCAGGCTCCAGGCTCTGAGCTATTAGAACAGAGTCCAATGCGGGGCTCAAATTCACAAACCACGAGATCATGACCTGAGCCGAAGTCAGACTTTTAACCAACTGAGCCACCCTGGCGCCCCCTGTCGCTGCTCTTAAAGTCCCGTCCAGTTGTCTCTAGGAAGCTCATAGGAGGTGTGAGGAAGCTCATGTGCTCATAAACAAGTCATGTCAGCTATCACCTCTGTCTGCCATGATTCTCTCCTACTCAGGCCCTCTTTGATGACATCTGCTGTCCAAACCTTTGCTTCCCATGAAGTTAGTTGATAGTGCCTGGCCATTGCCTCTACTGCAGGTGATATCCATACCAAGGGTGTTTTCTCCTATAGCTACAAACTATTAAAATCTCTCCCACTCTTGAAACTGGTTCTCACTGCTACAGGGTAATGAGGGCTGGCCTTTACTGCTGCTACCACCATCCCGGCTGGTCACCATTGTAGACTCGTTAAATGTTAGAGTTGGAGGAGGCAATTTTTAGAGTCTTTAATGCGCTGAAGCCTGCTGCACCAAAGTAGGATCACAGCTCTTCCTCTCTGTGTGTTAGCATTAACAGATGAGTAACAAGATAGGATTGTCTTGTTATCCTAGTATCTTATACAGTTCGTTGAAACAGAGATTTCATTTCTTGTATTCCCCCCTCCTTAGGACTCTAACATGGGTTTAGAGACTCTGGGTCAGAGGCTAGACCTGAGACATAGACACCGTGCTCTACTAATTGCCCCTCTTGTGTGGCCAGTTATTGGTCCAAACCTAAGAGCACTACTTTCTCTTCCTTTAGAATGAATTCTTTCCCAGGAAACTCCATTTCCTATCATGCACAATAATGGAGGACTCATGCCCTGACACTACACATGCAGGCATGTCTGAATGCCAGTCGTGATTAAAATTTAGGTTCAAGCCAGAATCTTCCACTGCATCGGAAGAATTCTACCCCTTAGTCTCTCTCATTTTTCTTAATCTATTGTCCATTTTTAATGATGCTGGCCATAAAACCAGAGTTGTCTTTACTCTGAGCTTTTAGAAATCTGTTTTTCTAAAATCTTCCATATGTTTTTATAGTGGACATCTGTTGTTTTGCATGTCTTCTCAAGAACACTGCTCCATCAATCCTGCCTTTACTCTCCTATTATCATCAGTTTCCTCTCTCCACTAGATCATTCTACCAACATATAAAATTTTCCCATTAAAAAAACTTCTCTTGACATCCCTCTTATAGCTACAGCTCCATTTCTCTGTTCTGTTTTATTGCAAAACACAGATATAAACTGTATTGTTTTTTAAAATTTCTTTTTAATGTTTATTTTTGAAAGAGACAGTGTGAGCAGGAGAAAGGCAGAGACAGAGGGAGACACAGAATCTGAAGCAGGCTCCAGGCTCTGAGCTGTGAGCACAGAGCCCAATGCAGGGCTTGAACCCACAAACTGTGAGATCATGACCTGAGCCAAAGTTGGGGGCTTAACCAACTGAGCCACCCAGGTGCCCCTGTATTGTTGTTTTTGATATTTGTAGCCTCCAAATTCTCTTCTCATGAAGATATCTCTCTATAGGGTTTTTTCACCTTCAGACATTTAAACTGCTCATGACAAAGCCTCCAAGTAGTTAAATCCAAAGGTCAGTCCTTATTTTCATTTGATCTCTCTCTTTTTAAAAAAAAATTTTTTTTTAATGTTTATTTATTTTTGAGAGAGAGAGAGACAGAGTGTGAGCAGGGGAGGGGCAGAAAGAGAGGGAGACGCAGATTCTGAAGCAGGCTCCAGGCTCTGAGCTGTCAGCATAGAACCCAACGTGGGGCTCAAACTCCCCAACCATGAGATCATGACCTGAGCTGAAGTCGGACGCTTAACTGACTGAGCCACCCAGGTGTCCCTCACCTGACCTCTCTTTATTTGACAGAGTGATCTCTCCCTCTTTGAAGTATTTTATTCTCTTTCCTTCCAGGATATCACATTCTCTTCGATTGCCTCTTATCTCATTGGCTGCTGCTTCTCATCCTCCAGTCTTCTTTAGGGATCCCTTATCATCATCCTGACATCTAAACATTGAAGTACTTCATCCTTGGAGTTCTTTTTTTCTGTACTCTCTCTTTCCTTCAGTGATCTCATTCAGTCTCATGTCATTAAATATCATATATATACTGATAAACTCCACAGCCAAGAACTCTTACCTGAATCCTAGACTCATATGTTCCACTGCCATCAATATCTCCACTTTGAATCATAACAAGTATCTCAAATTTCATAAGGATGCAGTGGAACTCCAGTTCTTCCACAAACCTGTTCCTCTCACAATTTTCTCCATCTTAGTTAACTCCAGCCTTCCTGATCACTCTTACCAAAAACCTCAGAGTTATCCTTGATACTTTATTTTACTTCTCCAGCCCTCCCCCCAATTCATTACCTTGAAAATATATCCAGAATCCAACCACATTTTTTTTAAAGTAGGCTCCATGCCCAGTATGGAAACCAGCATGGGGCTTGAACTCACAACCCTGAGATCAAGACCTGAGGTGAGATCAAGAGTTGGTCGCTTAACTGACTGAACCACCCAAGCACCCCCAGAATCTGACCACTTTTAACACAGTCCACTGTTACCATTTTGGTCTAAACTATTAATATTTCTAATCTGGATTATTGCACTGATTTCTTACCTAATCTCCTGCTTCTTCCCTTTGGTCTACATTTTTCAATGTCAGCTAGATGATATCACTACTCTGTTCAAACTCTCCAGTGGCTTCTCGACTCATTAAAATCAAAGTCAATAGCCTCCAAGACATCTTATAATCTTTGACCTCCTCTCCTACTCTTCCCTGGCCCACTTGAGCAAGATAAAAACCCACATATGCACTGCTGTTCCTTCCCCCCTTTTACCCAGATATCTACAGAGCTCATTCTCTTATCTGCTTTGGCTCAAACATCCCCTTCTCAATAAGGGCTTTTCTGATAACCCTACGTAAAACTGCAGCAATTCCTATTCCTCTTCCCTGATATTTTCCTACAGTACATATCTCCACCTGAAATATTACATATTTTATTAATGTAGCTGTTTATTGTCTCTCTCATCCCAACTAGAATGCAAAGTCCAATGAAGCAAGGATTTTTGTTTTTATTATTCATTGTTATGTATCTGGAATCTAAACTAAGCCTACATATAGTAGGCGCTCAGTAAATATTTGTTGAAGCAATGAATCCCCAGCACCTGTAATTCTTGTAGTAGAACCTTAATTTTCCCTTATGGAACGATTCCTTTTCAGTCCATTAGTACTGACTTCAGCTCCTCAGCTTCAGACCTAGTATGTGCCTAGTATATTCCTACCCCCACCCCTCACACGGGTCACATAATTGGTTTAGAGATGGGCCCATACCACAAACCTGTCAAATGACTCTCCAATCCCAGAAATCTGTGGAAAATGTTGGGAAAGAGATATCTCTAATGAGCTTGTTAACCTTGAAGGACAGAAGCTCAGAGCTATTGGAGGCCATCTTGCCACTATGAATGGTGACCCTGTCTTAAGAATGAAGACAGTAGACAGAAAAGCAAATAATAACAAAAGAAAAATACTGTTACTTGATGACTTATTTTGAAAACCTGGATCCGACTGTGCCTGAGTCCATTTGAATTAGATTTCTGCCACTTACAACTAAAGAATACTAACAAATTCATACTCTACTCCCAGTGTTCAACTCTAATGTGACACTGCCTCTCTTAATCTTCTTGTAGCTTCTGTATACTTCACTGACTGGTTTTTATTTATTAGTAAAAGTCAATTCCCTAATTGCTTCCTTAGTCTTCTGAGTAATAAAATTATCAGGTAGGAAAGTAAAGAATTTTTTTTCTAATTCTTTGCCTTTAGTAGAATGGAACATTCGATACACATTGGAAGAGTTGCCATTCCTCCTCTGAATTGCCTCTGTGTCAGTTTTGTAACTGGAATTGGAAAGCAGCTTCTAGAACATCTGTCTGATTAGGTGACAAGCAGCATAATCCTACAATAATATCACTTGCATTTTCCCCTTTTTATATTCAATCAAATTCCTTTCATTATCTCTATCCTGGTACTTTTAGATATCCTTATAAGTGAACATTATTTTTGAAGTCAGGAAACATTTATTGAATCCAAACTTCATACCTCGTATTTTTCTAGATGCTAGGAATATAAAGATGAAGTTTTGTTTTGTTAAATAGCATTATCTTAACACATAGTAGGTGTTTGATAAACATTTGTTGAGTAGGTAAATAAGTGGATACACTGATATGCAGAACTACTTGAATATTCACTGGATCTATTTCCTCTGAACAAGATTTACCTTTCTGTTGACATATTTTAGTCCATTCCAACAATTCTTGGCAGTGAGATAACAATAATTTTGATTTACAAACTACTAACTGATAATATACACAGTGTTTTATTTATATTACCACTATTCCAGTCTGTAATCTTTAGGTGAATAGGAACAAAAACTTATTCAAATTAACTTTAATGAAAAGGCTTTATAGTATATTGCAAAGAAGTGTTGTCAAAGCAATCTAAGAACACTCATAAAGAATTGCTGTAATAGTGCCAGAGAGGAGTTCGGATTCACTGCATTTTTGGATACCTCCAACAGCAGAAATTCATAAATGTGATCCTTATATATTATTGTTAATTGCCATGACTCAGTGGTATTCTACATGCCTGCCTCCTTGTCTTGTACTCTGGTCAACTGCCACTCCTGGTTCAAGCAGCTCATGGCCAGAGTTAGAAAAACATGACATTAAATGGCAGTCAGCACTCAGTGTGGGAATGACTATTGACAGTGGTGGAGATGGTGGTGAATTTAGGGGAATTTAAGCCTTATTTAAAATGGACTGCCAATTGTTGCCATGTGGGAATATGGATCTATTGTTGCCACAATGTCTGACTTTTTACAAGGAGCTGGAAATCCTGAGCAAAATTTCTTAATTTTTGAAGGATGGCAACTAAGTTTTAAAAAAAAGAAAAAAGCAAAGAAGAAAACCCTGAATGGGCAAATTCTCTGCCTCCCTCCCTCTCTGCCCTCCACTCGCTATCAAAAATAAATGAACGTTTTTTTAAATCTTAAAAAAAAGTAAAAGAAGAAGAAAACCCTACATGGACAAATCCTATGCAAAAATGGTTAATTTAGCAGGTCTACCTGCTTATTCTTAGAAAGGTCTACTGATAATTGACCCTTGGCTAGCATTTGGGAACCTGAACTTTGGGAGGGTTCCCACCATTCCTAAAACTGATAAGAGTGACTCACTGTGCCTGAACTGTTTGTACAAACAATATGGTTTATGCCAAGCAATTGCTTTCTTTCTGGAGTCTGGAATTTTGGTACATGCCTGGCAGAAGCTGCCTACATGATCAGTCCCCAATAAAATTCTGGGTGCTGAGCCTCTAATGAGCTTCTTGGCTGGCGGCATTCTATGTGTGTTGTCATAACTTATTGCTGGGGGCAACTAGGCACATCATGTGTGACTCTACGGGAAAGGACCCTTGAAAGCTTATGCCTGGTTTACCCTGGACTTTTCCCACCTGCTTTTTTTTTCCTTCACTGATTTGGCTGCATATCCTTTGCCATGATAAATCATAGCCTTGAGTATGACTATATGCTTAGTCCTGTACGTCCTCCTGGTGAATCATCAAACCTGGGGGTGGTCTTGAGGACTCCTGACACAAGCCCAAACAAAACTTATCTTTGAGCCATGTCCAGTCCACAGGATATTACTTTTTAACTTCTAATCTAAGAATTGGTCATGGGCAGGACAAGCACCGCTCCAAAATGGAGCATTTTTCCATGCCTTATTTCATTTAATCCTCACAACCCTGCAAAATAAACATTTTTATAATCCCATTATACACATGAGGAAACTGAGACTCAGAGAACTTAAGCTTGCATTAAGTCAAATAATCTATAAATAAAAGAGTAAGGACTCAAACAGAATTAAATCCCCTTTTATTTCCATATTGCCTCTTTGAAATTATATTTCCCTCCTCATGTTAAAATTTCAGAATCACTTTATTTTTCATTTCTTATGCATAGCATTTATATCTCTGGAGCTAAAGGGTTCTTATCACTTTTCTTTCTTGAAATATCTGCCTTTCTCTTATTCCATTCCTATCTTCCCTTCTTGTCAGCCATGAATGAAGCTTTCCGAGTCTGTATGGAAAGTGGAAATAGGCATGGACAAGAGAAGGGAAGGATAACCCAGCAGTTTGGCCCACCTTTGCTGGCCTGTCAGGAATCTCAATAACAGGGTCTGAAGTGGTGTGGAGAATGCAGGACTAATTTGGGTCCACATCCAAGAGAGGATATGATGATTATTACTGACTCCTAGACTACAGAAGTTTTTGTCAGCGGGACAATGATATTGTTCCAGAGGGATCCATGGTATTTGAAGCAACTCTCACTCAGCATCTAAGGGACAGTGGAATACTTGGGGTATCAGGTTAGGAGGGTAAGAAATGAACAGACAGGTTGTCAGGGCCCTGGCTGAGGTCCAGGAAAAATTCCAATCTCAGGAAAAATCGACATGAAAAACAGGAATCTGGGTAGAAGACCCATTCTGTTTTTTTTTTTTTTTAATTTTTTTTTTAACATTTTATTTATTTTTTGAGACAGGGAGAGAGCATGACCAAGGGAGGGTCAGAGAGAGGGAGACATAGAATCTGAAACAGGCTCCAGGCTCTGAGCTGTCAGCACAGAGCCCGACGCAGGGCTCGAACTCACAGACCGCGAGATCATGACCTGAGCCAAAGTGGGATGCCCAACCGACTGAGCCACCCAGGCGCCCCTAGAAGCCCCATTCTAAGACCTGAACTCCTGGAGTCAAAATTTAGGAAGGGAAAATGCAGCTTGATGGCTAAGTAAGTACTCTAGAGTCCTCATCTAGTCCACTGACTATCAAGCTTAGAACAGCAAGATGAGTTTGAGCCTCTTTTCTGAGTAGCCTTCTAGGTAAAGATAGAACTAAGTTCATAAAGCTGATCAGACCTGCGTCTGGGCAAAAGTGTAGGGACTGGCACTTCTCACCTAAGGAATACACCAAAATAGGTTTCCCTAGCTTTGCAATATTGATACAACACCTCTCTTGAAAGATTCAATGAAAGATACATGAACTCTAAATGATACTCAGAGAGATACCATTTCAATGGACTCTTGAAATTATACATTTTTTAAAAAATATTTTATTTTGGGGTGAATCACTGGGTGATTCAGTTGGTTAAGAGTCCGACTTGAGCATAGGTCATGATCTCATGGTTTGTGGGTTTGAACCCTATGTCAGGATCTGTGCTGACAGCTCAGAACCTGGAGCCTGCTTCAGATTCTGTGTCTCCCTCTTTCTCAGCCCCTCCCCTGCTTGCGCTCTCTCTCTCTCAAAAATAAATAAACATAAAAAATTTTTTTAAATGATTTTATTTTATTTTATTTTTAGAAATATTTTTTTCAACATTTTTTATTTATTTTTGGGACAGAGACAGAGCATGAACGGGGGAGGGGCAGAGAGAGAGGGAGACACAGAATCGGAAACAGGCTCCAGGCTCTGAGCCATCAGCCCAGAGCCTGACGCGGGGCTCGAACTCACGGACCGCGAGATCGTGACCTGGCTGAAGTTGGACGCTTAACCGACTGCGCCACCCAGGCGCCCCTAAATGATTTTATTTTTATGTAATCTGTACACCCAACAGGGGCCTCGAACTCACAACGCTTTACCAACTAAGCCAGCTAGGGGCCCTGAGATTATATACATTTTTTAAATAAAGTATCATATTACCAATGTGAATGATTATTCCCTTAACAAATGTTCTATGGATATTTTAATGCTAGGTAGTCTCAGTTATAAATATCAGGCTTATGAGTATCCTGTGCATTTATGCATCCACTAATACCTGTTGATATCACATGTGGTCACTATGTGCCTTATGGTCATTGTGCAGTCATACTGACTAACATTTGTTGCATATTTATTCTGTAATCTGCACTGTTTATTTACATGCATTAACTCTTCATTGATCTCAATAACACTATGAGGCAGGTTACATCCACTTTAAAGGGAGAAAACTAAAACAGAAAAGTTCAGTACTTTTTGTTGTATGTGAAAATGTTCTTAGCTTCAAGCAATAAACAATTTAGAAAGAGAGATCAGACATACCTAAATACAGACAACCAGTCACACTGCCTCCCCATATGTTCACCCAAAAGCTGTCTTGATCCTAAATATTCCCATCCTCTGTTCTAGTTGGCATTCAAGCTACTCTAATGCCACCTGTTGGCCAGTATGGGAAACTATCTGACTCAGTACCTTTCCTATAATCCTATTCTGGTGGGATTTTGTCCTACATCACCCCCATTTTTTTTTCTAGTTTTAAATATCCACTTTATTCCACACAATACTCAACACATACCATTTACATCTGAAGAAGAGATGGCTTATGATACACCTATGGTAAAACACTTACTCTAAGAAATTTAATCCACTGTGAAATACCAAATGGATGATTTCAGAAACATGAAAGAGTTTCTTTGCTATAGAGAATTCACATAGGAATGGAGATGTGTAAAAAGGTTTCTTAAAGGAAAAAAAGGATGATACTCTGGACACATTTTGTTTTCTGTACCTCACATTCTTCTCCTGCATTGTCTAATGTCTATAATGTTAGGTTGTCACTAAGCTACTGCATGATAAGAGTTCTGTCTTTGTATGAGTCTTGATTCAGTACATTAGGTTCGGTGATGGCTTCATCAAAAGTGGTTTTAGCTATGGCACAAAAATAGACACATAGATTAATGGAGCAGAATAGAGAGCCCAGAAATAAACCCATGCATATATGGTCAACTAATCTACATCATGCAAAAGAATAAAATAGGACCAGTTACTTACACCATACACAAAAATGAACTTAAAATGGATTAAAGACCTAAATGTGAGACTTGAAACCATAAAGCTCCTCAAAGAAAACATAGGGCATAATTTATTTGATACTGGCCACAGAAATATTTTTCTATATGGGTCTCCTCTAGCAAGGGAAACAAAAGCAAAAATAAACTGTTGGGATTACATCAAACTAAACAGCTTTTGCACAGCAAAGAAAACCATCAACAAAATGACAAGGTAACCTACTGAATGGGAGAAGATATTTGTAAATTATATATCCAAGAAAGGGTTCATATCCAAAAGATATGAAGAGCTTATATAACTGAATACCAAAAAGGAAAACAACAAATAATCTGACTAAAATAGGCAGAAGACTCATATAGACATTTTCCCAAAGAAGTCATAGAGATGGGCAACAGACACATAAAAAGATGCTCAACATCACTAATCATCAGAGAAATGCAAATCAAAACCATAATGTGATATCATTACCCTACATGTGTCAGAACGACCAGAATCAAAAAGATAAGAAACAAATGTTTGTGAAGATGTAGAGAAGAAAGAACCCTCACACACTGTTCACGGGAATGTGAATTGGTACAGTAACTATGGAAAACAGTTTGGAGGTTCCTTTAAAAATTAAAAATAGGGGCACCTGGGTGGCTCAGTTGGTTAGGCGTCCAACTTCGACTCAGGTCATGATCTCGCGGTCCGTGAGTTCGAGCCCCGCGTCGGGCTCTGGGCTGATAGCTTGGAGCCTGGAGCCTGCTTCCGATTCTGGGTCTCCCTCTCTCTCTGCCCCTCCCCCATCCATGCTCTGTCTCTCTCTGTCTCAAAAATAAAAAAACGTTAAAAAAATGTAAAAAAAAAAAATTAAAAATAGAATTACCATGTGATCCAGAAATTCCGCTACTGGATATTCAAAAGTCTATATGCACCCCTATGTTCTTTGCAGCATTATATACAGTAGCCAAGATATGGAAGCAACACAAGTGTCCATCAATAGATGAATGGGTAGGGGTGCCTGGGTAGCTCAGTCAGTTAAGCATCCAACTTTTGATTTCGGCACAGGTCATGATCTCACTGTTCATGGGATTGAGCCCTGTGCCAGGCTCTGTGCCATCAGCTTGGGATTCTCTCTCTCCCTCTCTCTCTCTCTCTGATCCTCCCCTGTTCACATTTTCTCTCTCTCAAAAGTAAATAAATAAACTTTAAAAAGTAGATGAATGGATAAAGAATGTGTGGGGTGAAATATTACTCAGCCAAAAAAAAAAAAAAAAGAATGAGATGAGATCTTGCCATTTGCAACAACATAGATGATGGACCTAGAGGGTATAATGCTAAGTGAAAGATAAAAGAAAGACAAATACCAAATAAAGAAAGAAAAAAAAAGACAAAACTCTTAAAAAATGCTTTTTTTTCCATTTTATTTTTTATTTAAATTCAAGTTAATGGGGGTGCCTGGGTGGCTCAGTCAGTTAAGCACCAGGCTTCAGCTCAGGTCATGAGCTCACAGTTCCATTGGTTCAAGCCCCGTGTGGGGCTCTGTGATGACAGCTTAGAGCCTAGAGCTGTCTAGCCTAGAGCCTAGACAGATCCTCTGTCTCCCACTTGCACTCTCTCAAAAATAAATAAACATTAAAAAAATTAAATTCAAGTTAGTTAACATATAGTGTAGTATTGGTTTCAGGGGTAGTATTTTAGTGATTCATCACCTACATACAACACCCAGTGCTCATCCCAACAAGTGCCCTCCTTAATGCCCATCACCCATTTGGCCCATCCCTCCACTCTCCTCTCCTCCAACAACTCTCAGTTTGTTCTCAGTATTTAAGAGTTTCCTATGATTTGCCTCCCTGTTTTTATCTTATTTTTCCTTCCCTTCCCTATGTTCATGTTTCATTTCTTAAATTCCACATATGGGTGAAATCATATGACATGTATCTTTCTCTGACTGACCTATCTTGCTTAGAATAATACACTCAAGTTCCATCCACATTGTTGTAAATGGCAAGATTTCATTCTTTTTGATCACGAAATAATATTCCATTGTGTATATATACCACATCTTTGTCCATTCATCAGTCAATGGACATTTGGGCTTCATTTTATTTATGTTAGATAGAGAGAGTGAGTGGGGGAGAGGGGGAGAGGGAGAGGGAGAGGGAGAGAGAGAGAGAGAGAGAGAGAGAGAGAGAGAGAGAGAATCTTAAGAAGACTCCACACTTCATGCAGAGCCCAACATGGGGCTTAATCCCATGACCCTGGGATCATGACCTGAGCCAAAATCGAGAGTCAGGACACTAAACCAACTGATCCACCCAGGTGCCCCCAAAAAGCTGACTCTTAAATACAAAGACCAATCTGGTGGTTGCGAGAGGGCAAGTGGGTGGGAGAATGGGGGGTAGATACGGAAGTTTAAGAGTAACCTATGGTGATGAGCACTGAGTAATGTATAGAAATGCCAAATTATTATGTTATACACCTGAAACTAATATAACACTATATGTTAATAATACTTCAATAAAACAACAACAACGACAACAACAAAAATGTTGCCAGTGTGCAGACAAATTCTGGGTTATTAAGTATCTCATAGTAAAGTGCAGAAAACTTAAGAGTCAACCCAAGGTGGATGGGTGTGTGGGTTGCATCTCTTTATTGTTTATATCAATGCCTTTGGGGAAGCTTCTCCAGAATTATCTATAGTTTGTTTTCTGTTTTCACCATGTGCAACAAAGTTTTCTAGAAGTAAACTCCATTTTCAGATAAAAGACTTTTCTTTTTGGATTAGTTGCATTGGCTGTTAAGTGTTTATCCAACAACTGCAGGACAGTGGTGCAGATGGATCTCAGTTCAGACTTTACTTTCTCCCAGTAGTTCTTAATTAGTAGCAACTTCTTATCAGACGTGTTGCTCTTCTGTTCTATGTTCAAGAAGATCCTCCAGGGGCACCTGAAGCCCCTGAAGATGTTCTTATAGGCCACCTAGAGCAGACTCCATAATGGCCTTCATGCAGGTGGGTATGCTGGAGCACTCAGACTGCTCGGCCAGCTTCGCCTTCTGGATCACTCTTTGTTCTCTTTGGTGTGCAGGCTGCATTCAGGGCTGGTGGGGCTCCAGGACGAGGACACAGAGGAGAGCGAGGGCAAGGCACTGAGGGAGTAAGCACTGATAAGATATGGAAGAGTCTTCCTCAAGAGCCTTCTCATCCCTGCAGCCACTTTGATCTACTTTTGGCTTTAGCAGAGGACCCTCCTGGAGGCAAGGGGCAGGCTGTGGCCTACACACCATTTTTAACTGGTCTTTCTTTTCAGTTCCAATTCTTGGCTTACTCACAGAAAAATTTCACTCCCACTTTCTTTGCTCCATTTGCAAACTCAAAGAGTACTTCCCATGTGTCTACCACCTTGAGGATCATGCTCTTGACCTTCCTGCAGAAGAGTCCCAATACTGGGGGTAAAATCAATGATAACAGAAAACTTGACTCCAATGTGTTTAAAAGTTGTTCACATTCCCTCTCAGAATCATCATGAAGTCCTCAGTGACCACTTCATTCTCTTTCACTTAAATCCATATTTTGCTAAATACCAACATTCAAGATAAAGATTTCTCATCCATCTAGTCTTAGGATATTAGAGTTGGAGGGAGCCACAGAGATCATTTGGAACTTAACCCTTCTGTTTAAGGTTCTACTCTGTTTGCCACCTAAAATCCATTTCATAGGGAGCCTTTTATTTATTGTATGACTGGGTCTCCTTCCTGATTCTACATTTTTCTCCACAGCCCCTGCTGTCATTCATAAAGGAAGGCCCATGTTGGTAGCTAGGATGGGCTCCTTCAATAATTAGGCATGCCATGCCTCTGGCAGGTCTCACTTCTTTGTTGTTGTGCTATTGGTTTATTTACATTACATTCTATTATGTCAGTGACATTTAAATCCTGGAAGTTTGTATTTATAAACAGAAGCCAGTACATTCCTGGAAAAATACTATATATATATGTATATACATATATATACACACATAGTCTGTACATATATACATATATATATATATACACACACACACACACATATATATAACAAAAACAAGATACAATTAACAGTTAATATGATAGTTGGGTAGCTTAATGAACATCTTGCTTCTCTGAGGTCTCATCTGGGATTTTAGAGTGAAGTATATCCAGAGGCTTCCAGTGGCAATTTATGAAGGAGCTGTAGAGTTCTACACGCTTCACCATAAACTCTTTAATTCCTCAATATTCAGATGAAGATTTGGATCTTCTAGTAGCTTTTCATCTTAGTTTTCAGCCAAGATCTGTGGTTTCCTCAGGTGTAACTGAAGATTTAGCTGGGTGTCTTGAGTAATAAGGTGGTATCCAGCTCCATCTACTACAGCCACAGCTGTAGCCGGAAAAAGAACAATAGCTACGCTGTTGCTCAAATCATTTGCCAAAGAGGCAATCCTGTCAGGGCTAGAACTTGGCTTCACTCTTTGCTAATACCAGTTATAATTATTTTGTTGACTGACGCCAAAACCTGCACAATTCTCCTGTCCTTCCATTAGACAGGAGTTAACCATGAGATGGATTAACTGCTAGGCTTCCACGGCCCCAATTCCCCACTCCTCTTGTTACACTAGGGACGCCAAGAGTGGCACAAAGGATGGCAAAGTTGTCAGCTGTTCTGAGCTTAGGGTTTCAGCATTATTTCCCACTACCGCCCTCTAAGTAGTTTCTAAGAAGAAAAAATAAGTATCTCCTTTATTGAAGGCTTTCTTCTCATATCCTATTATTTTTGGCAATGGCAGAGCTGAAAGGGACCTAGGAATTGCTGGTCCCATAATTTCAGGGATGTCCTCTCCCCAATTCTTTAATATTGACCTTTGACAGTTCCTCAGTCGAATATAAAGTGCTTTGCAAAATCAGCTTTAGGGCTCCCCTTCTAACCACACTTCAGCCTCCCATCCATCCTAAATAGAACTTCTGGACATGCCATTGTCTCCTGGAGACCTTTATCAGGGCAATGACTCAAAGCAGGAGTTTGCTGTTTTTCCTGAAGGCCACATTCTATCCTTTGAAGCCCTCATTCTTCTAAACTGAATAGAATTAGAGGTACCTCAATCTTCTCTACATGGTTTGCATATGTGCAGGAGCAAGAGAACCCTGCACCATAGCCTGGCTTCTCAGATAGCTTGTGGGTCATGTTCTTCAGAGTTTATAGTATGTGGTTAGGGCATTTCTTAGTTTCAGCGTGGACAAAGTTCCCTTCTCTAATTGGCTTCTTTCGGTTCCTTTTAGTAGGTATGGAATGGGAAGGAATTTTTTTTTAATGTACTTTTTCCACAGCCTTTCTTACCCTTTCATTTTACAAGTGAAGAAATTGAGGGCCAGAGAGATTTAGTTGGATTCACACAGACAGAGAAGAGCAGGACAAAGGACTGAACCCAGGGTACTTGCTTCATAGACAAACACTTTATTTACCTGTTTGACTTTTAAAAAATGTTTTATGTATTTTGATAGAGAGTGTGCGTGCATGCATGTGTGAGTGGGGGAGGGGCAGAGAGAGAGACTCTTAAGCAGGCTTCACACTCAGTGAAGCATGGGACCAGATCACAGGACCCTGGGATCATGACCTGAGCCAAAATCAAGAGTCAGGTGTTTAACTCACTGAACTATCCAGGTGCCCCAACCCATTTTATTTAAAAATCAATATTGTAACTGTTTTTATTATGAAATATTTAATATTCAACTACATTATGGATTCAGTTAATGACATCACCTCAGAAATGAATCCTTATTTAAATCAACTTTTCCTATGGGAAACTACATTTTTAAATCCAAATATTCAATTTCCTTGGTGTCAGTCGATTCATGCCAGTAAAATACTGTAGACTGGTGGCTTAAACAACAGACATTTATTTCTCACAGTTCTGGCATCAGGGGATTCCAAGATCAAGGTTGGTAGATTCCACGGTTTGTGGATGGTTCCTTCTTGCTGTGTCTTCATATGGGGGTTGGGGAGTTAGGGGAGAGAGAGAGGAGCACAAACACTAATCTCATCATGAGAACGCCACCCTCATGTGGTCTGTAAGTAGACGTTTCTGACTATTTCCTAAACTGTCCTTTCCTTGAGCTCTTATTTGCAGTATGGGCCTGGGCTTGTCCTTCTCCTGTGTATACGGTTACCCTGTTTCATCTAAACTGTCAACTCCTTGAAAGTAATTATTACCGTATTATTGAGATTTTTTAGTAGTTCTGCAAAAACATATATGATCATTAAAATTAAACAAAGTGCAAAATTTGTTAGAGATCACATTTAAATAAAATGATTGAAATTTGAAGAGAAAGTCAATGTAAACAGAACTTTTTTTTCAGAGAGTAATTAACCTTTGTATGAAATGGAGGATTGGACTAAGTCACTTGTTGAGGTTCCTTTTGGACCTAGGGTTCCATCATGACCTTATTAGCAATGGAGTGGCAGAAAGCAATGGGATAGCCGATCTGGGCAGGCTTGTGACTTGCTTATAGTCAAAAGGATATGGTGGAAGTGACACTATATGACTTCTGAGGCTAGGTCATTAAAGGTGATGCAGTTTCTGTCTTTTTGGCTGGAACACTTTGGTTTTATAGCCCTAAAGTGCCCCTAATACTGTTAAAGCTTGTCACTGTCTGATGTCACTAGCATGAGAGTCCCTGAGCCTGACTCACAGAAACCATAATAAAATGACTGTTGTTGTTTTACTCCACTAAGCTGGAGGTGGTTTATTACAAAGCACTGTGACGAGAGCAAGTAAGTTAATATTACTGGAAGAAATAAACAAGGACTGGGAAGACCTGGGAGGGAAAGAAGTAAAAACGAGAGAAATCTGCACTTCGGTAGTTTTTAAAGAGCTAATTACAGCGTATGTCATATAGAGAATGGATTTGTTTGTGTATGTGGCGGGGGTGGGGGGTGGTGAGCATACACAAGCACTCATGGATATGTGCCCAGTCGGGGAGGAGGGTACCAATCTGCACGCTCTACTTTGGGAACTTAAACAAAAAAAAAAAGATTATCTAAGAATTCTATTTTCATATGGATCCGAAAGTCTACAAGAAGAAAAGTATGAAGATTTGGAATTGATATCATAGTATTTTCCACAATTAATACTTACTACAAGACAGTCTTATTACAAGACAGTGATGAGACAAAAATTATACCCACCCTGACTTTGGTTTTGTCTTTTTAAAACTGGCCTTTAAAATTACCCCACCTACTCTCAAGAGGATCCCTGAGGTGTTGAGAATAACTGCACTGGAACCTCTCTCCTAGCCTCAGTCCTCTGTCTCATGTCCATCCCATGTCCATTCTTTAGTAGAGGTACTGCAGTGACTAAGATTCCAGGCTGTAGAAAGACTGCCTGGTTTTGAATTATGGCTTCTCCATCCACTAGTTAGGTGGCTTTAAAATTCCAACAATTGGGATATTCCTTTTAAAGAAAGAAAAAATCAAGGGAATTGCCCAGAGCCTACCCGCCCCAGAGAAAGAGGGACCGGTTAAGAATAAGCTTCAATGAGTAAGAGACTTAAAAAATATAAACATACAGGATGTTATAAGCTGCCATAAAATGAACTTCATTCTGAATCTAAAAGTTAACCTAGAAAAATAATGAAGGAAAGAAATCTCACTTTGTAAGAAATCAAGAAAAGTAAGAGAGTTCTCTATATTGACTGGAAGAAAATGAAGAAATTAGATTCTGAATCAGTTTACCTTTTTGTATATAATATGTGTACCAAGATTTCCTCAAATATAGTACAAAAGTTTTGTGCTTTAATTGCATGGCTAAGATAAAACAGGCAGATGAACCAGTATGGACCAAGAGTAATAAAGGAGAAGATAAAATCTATTCTTTGGATAGATATGGCAAAAATAAAAACAACACCTGCATTTGAGAAATTGTAGGCAACCTCCATTTAAGGGATACCTTTGACTGGTTTCACCAAAGATACAAGGCCTCAATTCACCAGCAACATAGCTCCCTTCCTTCCTTTGTGTTGCTCAGGCCTACGCTATGTACAAAACAAACAATTCTGGAACCAAGCAGATCTCTAAAATCCAGGAGACACCATTCAAGCACACGAGATAAGATAAATATTTGGATATGTACACAAAAGCCAGTCTGCTTTCCTGATAAAATGATTTTGCAGAGTTTTATGCTTTTCTAAGAGACTATGAAAATCAAATTATTTTTTCTTCAAGTAGCACTCATACTCAGCCTCCTAAGACCCTGATAAGCAGCTAGTTTATAATACAGATATGAAAACCTTTTAATATTCTTTGGGAAATAATAGGAAGTAAAGATCCATGGAATTAAAATACTTTCCCCAGTACTAGGGATGGAAAGTATGAAAATTTATTTCATTTCATTTATTTAATGAAAATAAACTGAGTGATAACAATTAAGGTGATAACAATTAAGGTAAGTTTGAAATGGGGAGTAGTTGCAACCTTGACTGGTCCCAGTTAATGAGACAAAGCTCTCACCTATTTGAATAAGGAAACCAAGAGTCAAAGATGAGTTATTCATTTGTGCATAGGGGAAAAAGACATGCTAAAACTCTTCTTAACAAAGAACCTCATAAATATTTAATTACCTTTTAAAAAGCAGAGAGGTCACTAACATTTTTTTTTAATGTTTATTCATTTTTGAGAGATAGAGAGACAGAGCACAGGTGGGGGAAGGGCAGAGAGAGAGGGAGCCACAGAATCAGAAGCAGGTTCCAGGCTCTGAGCTATCAGCACAGAGCCAGATGTGGGGCTCAAACTCATGAACTGTGAGATCATGACCTGAGCCGAAGTTGGATGCTTAACTGACTGAGCCACCCAGGAGCCCCCAGAGATGTCATTTTTAAAATAATTACTGGGGAAGCAAATTATTAAGATAACCAGTTAGACCTGCAGACTGTTGCAGGTTGTAGAGAACTTTTCAACCTCTCAGGTCTGGCTGCCTTTAAAAGACTCCTTTGTATAAATACCTTTCAAAGAGAGTTTTATAACAACAGAAAACAGTTAGGTATTATGTTTTTATGAGTGTTCCCAAACTGAACAGGAAAATTAGACTGATACTTTTCTGAACATTCTAGATTCAACCTTTTTTCAGAAATACCTTTATACTGCTGAACAATGTCTGCTTCTCTATAATAAAAGAAAGAACACTTCTCGCCTTCTTTGTTTTTCTGAAAAATTCCAGGGATACTTAGCAGGAAAAGGGCAAAACTTAAAGTTTAAGTTTGTTAGAACTTCTGGCGGCAACGGATAGAGACCCAGCCGAGCTACATAGAAAGGGAAAATGGCAGAGATGCAGGGCCAGGGCCCCAAGCACCAATGGGAAATCAGAAGAGGCTCTCTACCCTAGGTCTCTGCTTCCCCTCCAAGTCTTCATTCTTCTCTCTTCCTGCACACTAGCTGTCTCTCTAGGCCACAGGACAGAAAATACCCACCATCAACAACTCCTTTTCTAGAGTTCAAGACAGCTGAAATCCTCAGGCCTAATTCCAAATCCCCAGGGAAGGAGTCTCACTGGCCCATCTTGATCCCCAGGGTGAGTGTATGTCCCTCATTCTTGCAAAATGATTCCACTCCAGGTGATTGCCTTTATACATTTCATAGGTTAAGTAACCCTATTACATTGGAAATATAATAAACTCTGTATCAGTACATTTCAAGCTATTATCATTGCCTATTTGTGATGGTGTTTTCAGAGCAGTAATAACAAGCTCACTCAAATAAACTAGTGTTTCCATTTCAACTGATTTATTTGCAAGAAACAAGTTTATATGCTAATATGCAATTCTGATTCACATGAACTATCCATTAAAAAGTTAGAAGTGTCTTTTTTTTTTTTTTAATTTTTTTTTTCAACGTTTTATTTATTTTTGGGACAGAGAGAGACAGAGCATGAACGGGGGAGGGGCAGAGAGAGAGGGAGACACAGAATCGGAAACAGGCTCCAGGCTCTGAGCCATCAGTCCAGAGCCTGACGCAGGGCTCGAACTCACGGGCCGCGAGATCGTGACCTGGCTGAAGTCGGACGCTTAACCGACTGCGCCACCCAGGCGCCCCTAGAAGTGTCTTTTTAAGCTCATAAGCACTGAGAAGCAATGGTCTTACCTTGTCTTATGAAGAGAAACAAGGGAGAAAACTTGGGGAGTAAAAGATATTGTTCAATTTACCAAAGTCTGAGTATGGATGTTTGATTTTTATCAGATGATCTATTTTCTTCTATTTTATCATAATAATCTATTTTTCTAATTTCATAAAAATAGATACGAGATAAGCACTATTTAGGAACCACTCAGTAAAAAGCTGGTGTTGCCTATGCTTTCCATCTGTGGGAGAATTTGGAATATAAAGAATTGAAGAAAATTTTGATTACTCAAGAAAATGCCCATTTATTCAATTGACAAATATCTATTATGTTTTTGCTATTGTCTGGTGCTTGGCATACAGTGACCAACAAAACAGACAAATTCCTTTCCCTTTCAGAGATTACATCTAGTGGGAGAGACAGTTAATAAACAAGTAAATCCATAAAATTATGTCAGGTGGTGATAAGAAATATAAAGGAAAATAAAAACAGTATGAAGGGAAAGAGTGCAAGAGGTTCTAGTTTAAATAGAGTGAATGGTCAAGGAAGCCCCTCTGAGGTGATACTTGACAAGAATCTAAAGGAAATAAAAGGAGTAAACTATGTTAATATTTGGGAGATAATAAGTTTTGAAATTCTGAGTGTGGTTGATTCCCAAACAGACTCCAACAAGCTTCTTAAAGTCATCAAGTGAATTTTCCTACAGGACAATCTTAGTTTAGGCAGTGAATGTACTGGTTCATGTGCCCTCCATCAGTTCTGCCACTGCAATCTCTGGTTCTGCCCCCACCATCATTCTCTTGTTCATCTTGGGCTACAAAACACCACCAACAATACTAAGTGCCTCGGTTCTTTACAAGACTTTCTGGAGAATGGCACAACTCTTTCAGCCAACCTTTAGGTGGTCATCCTAAGAGTGGTAAGGGTGGAGTAAGGGGACGTGTATATGTATGCAGGGACTTTTATTCTCATCCCTTTATCTCTATCAGCTGCCCAGACAAACCTGACAAATAAATATACAATGAAGTCATAGTGTACTTATATACAAGCAACTTCAAAATAAGCTCCCAAAGTGAGTTCCCCTCCCCCATCCTAATATCTTCAAACACACATACACGAAAGCAAATGCTGTTCCCAATGTCCCCAAATGGAAATTCTGGCACCAATACTGACTGGCCTCATATGGTTAAAGCTCATTTGGCTCTCACTAGCTAGCTTTCCCTACTGAATTTACAGTTCCCATGCTGTCGTAAGCTGGGACCCCAGGAGCCAACTCTAAGACTAAGTTAATGTGTATGATGTTCATTAAGGGATGCCTTGGGATCAGCAACTGTGGAAGGGAAGGCAAGGAAGCAAGAGAAGACAGAGGGAGAAGTTGATGCTGCTGTGATGCGGTCCCAATGACAGGCTGACCTGATGCTACAGGGAACTCTAGAGCTGGAATGGTCCTTCTGCACTGCCCAAGGTGGGCCAAAAAGAGTAGATCTTTATACTCCCACACGGATCAATTATTTTGAAGAAGCCCAAGCCACAGAGAAAAGACATGTATACATGTTCTAGCCAAAAGCCCTTGCTGAGGTCCCAGCCAACAGCCCACATCTCCTGTACACACGTGGGTGCAGAAGCCTCAAGATGACTCTAGCTCCAGCCACAGTCTGACTGTAGCCACAAGAGCCTGGGCTTAACTGAGTCTAGTTAGCCTCCAAAGCCATGAGTGATGATGATAATAATAATAATAATAAATAAATAGACTATTGTTCTGGGCAACTGAGTTGAGGTGGTTTATTACACACAGTCTAATTGGTAATTAGAACAGTGAAGAATTCTACTAAGAAACTGAGGCAGCTTTTTCTTAACATTTTCTAGTAAAAGCACTTAGTATTATTGTCTTCAGATCTAACCATCATCCTAAAGTTCTCTTCACAATTTCTCTCAAGAGACTTTCATACCTTCAAAATAAGATCCTAAGATCTGCCTTTAACCTCTCTGAGATAAACAAGCAAATAATTTTCCTGTCTTGGGTAGGATGTAGATTATGACTCTAAGGACACTAAAGTAACAACTTATTTTCTGTTGACAGAAACTGTGCTACACTACAGAACCAAGTAGCTGCATCCAATGGAATTACTGCAGTTTATTGCTTTTCCTTTTATCTGCTCACATTTACTAGTTCATTCTGAGACTCTGTTTTAATACGTAGGAAGCCAATGCTAAATACCTTAAAGGAAAAAAACAGTCAACAATGAAAGAAAAAATTTTTTTTCAAGTTCATGGAAGTCACTGAAGGATTTAAAAAGAATATCATGTTCTGATTTACAATTTCTTAAATGTTTATTTCTGAGAGACAGAGAGAGAGAGAGAGAGAGAGAGAGAGACTGCAAACAGGGGAGGGGCAGAGAGAGAGAGAGAGGGAAAGACAGAATCCGAAGGAGGCTCTAGGCTCTGAGCCGTCAGCCCAGAGCCCGACATGGGGCTTGACCTCATGAACTGCATGAACCACAGGAACCGTGAGATGGTGACCTGAGCCAAAGTCAGAAGCTTAACCAACTGAGCCACCAAGGCGGGGCGCCCCTGATTTACATTTTTAAATCTATGCTGTTTCTGTTGTGTGAAGAATAGAAAGGCGATGCCATAGGAGGGCTATGGCAATCATCCCACCGAAAGATGATAAGACAAAAATCAGCAGGATTGGGGCACCTGGGTGGTTCAGTTGGTTAAGTGTTTGGCTCTGGATTTCTTCAGCTCAGGTCATGATCTCATGGTTTGTGAGTTCAAGCCCAGTGCTGGGCTCTGGGCTGACAGTGTGGAGCCCTGCTTGGGATTTCCTCTCTCTGTCTCTGTCTCTGTCTCTGTCTCTCTCTCAGAATAAATAAATAAACAAAAAAATCAGTAGGATTGATGATGACTTCAATATAGAAAGCAGGAAATGTGAAATTATCAAGGGTTTCTGAAATGAGCAGCTGGAAGAAAAAGCTAAAAGAGAAGTGGAGGGGAAGGAAAGATTCAAAGTTCAGTTTCAGCCATGTTCAAATTCAGATGTTTCCATAATGAAAATATCAGAAAAGAACACTCAGATAATGCCCTCTGGATCCCAAAGAGAGGTGTGGGCTGGAGTCGGGAAAATAAGAGAAAAATCCAATTTGCAAATGTGCTCCTGCATTTGTTGTTTAATCAAAGTGCTTTCAATTTCATTTAGAATCTTCAAAAATTATTGTTCAGTCTTGTAGAAATGAAGATGTGCCTTATTTGTAAGGTTGCTGTGAAATGTCTGCCATCTGGTGGACATAAATAAATATAAATTTAGATGTGAATTTTTCTCATCCAATGGAATAGAAACATTACTGCCAAGTTGACCAACATAAGTCTTTCTAATATCACTGTCTTGCTAACAAACATTTACATCTTTGTATTTCTCATTAGGGAAAACATTTAAACCTAAATCACATCAAAGTATACAGTACTGGAAAGATTTATAAGAGGAATCCTTAGTTTGATAAAATATTAAAACCAAACACACGTATAATTCCAAAAACTGGATTTTCTAAGAACTACCTTGGAAAAAAAATGTAGCCTTTTGGTTCTTTAACAAAAAATAAATTAATATTTATCTTTCCCCCAGATCACAGTCAGTGGGTACTGGGGAGCTGGCTTCCATAGGCTCATGAGAGCTGACTGTGCACATCTCTTCCCAACTCTAAGTTCAGTGATTTCAGGTTGGTAACTTGAAACTGGCCATGGTGGGGGTATTTTTGTTACAGAAATCAGGAGATACTTGAAATCAGAGTTGTTGGTTTTTTGTTTTTTATTTCAGAAAATCAGTTTAGCAGCATACTATACATACCTCTGTTCTCCCTTGAGTCTACCAATTAAAAAAAAAAAAGCATTCCATGAAGCGGTTAAAAACTTTAAGTTTCTACTTAAATACACATTTCCAAATTTTGGAACACTATGGAATTTTTTAGGAAATACTATTTGAGTTTTATATTTTTCTTTTAGTTGGAGGAGACCAGAGTGAACTTTTAAAAGGTTATTCATTATTAAAATTATTGCATAAAGGTAACAGATCTCAAATTGTTGTAGTCTTTACCAGTCCTGGCATTTGGATTCCTTGTACTGATGATCGTCAGCTAATAGGAGTGATGATTAACTACATAGCTCCAAAATTGGGACCAGAAACCTAAATGCTCTATATGCTTTGAGACCTTCCTTTTAGAGGGGTGAACTCAAAGGATATAAGTTCTTATTTGTCTGATGACTCAGAAACAGTCCCTCTGGTATTTTCTGAGAGCACTGTGATCAGCTTACCTTTGCCTCAGGTGACATTGCCTTAAAGAGGCGTTTTAAACCATAAATGTGAGGTAATTCATTTCTTACAATCCAATCTCTTGTTAACACATAAGGACAACTCCTACATATAAAGCAATAGTCCAGGGTCTTTATGTTCAGGTCCTCTACCATGCCATTTTCTAAAATGGGATTTTCAGACCTTGTGAATTCCATAACCCTCAGATCAAAGAAAAAGCAGCTTTCTGCTTTCTGAAACAGAAATGAATAGGCCTGTTTCATGTCAGCTGAGGTTCAATATGGCAGAGAAATTCTGTTCAGTGGAAGAATTCATAGGGTCTTTCGATTAGCCTTCAGTGGTAACAAGTGATAGTATTTCATAATAGGTGCAAATGGATTGAGATGGGGATTTGAACAGAAAGGGTATTTGAGTTGGATCATGTTATGAGGCAATGGTGATGTCCAGCATTACTGGTCATTAAAAATAACAATTAGAGGGGTGCCTGGCTGGCTCAGTGTGCAACTCTTGATCTTAGAGGTGTGAGTTCGAGCCCTCTGTTGGGTGTAGAAATTGCTTAAAAATAAAATCTTAAAAAAAATTTTTTTAAGTAGTAATTAGAAAAGTTTTACCAATGTAATGCATTCCCACCAAGTAGCTTCAGCTTTCACTTTCTTGAGGACAGCAATTTTGGTATCTCCTACACCTAGCATAAAACCTCAAAAGATATTTGTTTGTTATGCAGGTAAAAGTGAATGCATTGTTAATTTAATGCCTATTTTCCCCCAGGAGACTGCGAGTTCCATTAGTTCAGGGATCATATCTGTCTTATAAACACTGTATCCTCAGTGCTGGCATATAGTAGGGAATTTATACATATTGATTGAATGAACTAAAAGAATATAGATATTAGGTATGATACATAGATACTGGATCCAATGCAGATACATTTAAATTTGTTTTGCAGGTATTCTGGCTTATCAGAATGCCATTTTGTTTTTTATAGGTGATTATATAAAAGCCATTAGGAGGCCTAATTTAACCATCTCATGATATACAGGATTCTGATTTTGCAGGGTCTGAATTTAGTGTAATAAGGAAATTTTCTTAGTTTCCTCATGTCAGACACTAGTTGAGGAAAAAACAATTCACCCACAATGTTCTTGGAGTAACTCTTCCTACTTTTTTTTTTTTTGTTTATTTTTGAGAGGGAGGGGGAGGGGGAGAGGAAAGGAAGGAGGGGGACTGAGAGAGAGAGGGGAAGAGAGAGGGAGAGAAGGAGGGAGGAGGGAGAGAGAATGTGAATGGGGAAAGGGCAGAAAGAGAGGGGGATAGAGGATCCAAAGTGGGCTCTATGCTGACAGCAGGGAGCCTGATGTAGGGTTCTAACTCACAAACCGGGAGATCATGACCTGAGCCAAAGTTGCACACTTAACCTACTGAGCCACCCAGGTACCCCCTCCTACTCTCCTTTAGAGAACATGAGATCTGTGGTTCCCCTCAGTTATTCAAACCATTGTGCTTTCCTTCCCTTTTCTTTTCACAGACTGAAGGAACCTAATCTCCACCTCATGTCTAAGACTCTCCATGAGACTTTCTTTGAAAACTGTCAAATTAAACAACTGGTATGTTTTTGCAATACAAAATGTTACCCATTCAACCCTAGGGATAACAGGGAGTAAAAGCCAAAATTATAATAATCCAATTAAAAGTGGGCAAAAAATCTAAATAGACATTTTTCTAAAGAAGATACATGAAAGGCCAACAAGTACATGAAAAGATGTTCAACAGCATTAATCATTAAGGAAATGCAAATGAAAACCACAATGAGATCTCTCCTCAAGCTTGTTAGAATAGCTATCACCAAAAAGACAAGAGATAACAAATGCTGGCAAGGATGTGGGAAAAGGGGAAACCTTGTGCTCTGTTGGTGAGACTGTAAGCTGCTACAACCACTATGAAAAACAGTATGGAGATTTCTCAAAAAATTAAAAATAGAAATACCATTTGATCGAGCAATTTCACTTCTGGGAATATATCGAAAGAAACAAAAACACTAACTCAAAAGGATATCTGTACCCCTATGTTCATCATAGCATTGTTTGCAATAGCCAAGATATGGAAACAACCTAAGTGTCCATCAGTAGATGAATGGATAAAGAAACTGTGGTATCTATATACAACAGAATTGTATTTAGCCATAAAAATGAGGGAATCCTGCCATTTGGGACAACATGGGTGGACCTTGAGGACATTAGTTATGGGAAATTAGTCAGACAGATTAAGACAAACACTGTAAGGGAGTGCCTGAGTGGCTCAGTTGGTTAAGCATCCAACTTCGGCTCTGGTCACGATCTCATGGTTCATGAGTTCAAGCCCTGTGTCGGGCTCTGTGCTGACAGCTCAGAGCTGGAGCCTGCTATGTATCCTGTCTCTCTCTCAGCCCCTTCCCTGCTCTCACTCTGTCTCTGTCTCTCTCTCTCCAAAATAAACATTAAAAATATTTTTTAAAAAAGACAAATACTGAAAGACCTCACTTACATGCAGAATCTTTTTAAAAAATCAAACACATAAAAAAAAAAAAGATCATATTTGTGGTTACCAGAGGCAGGGAGTATCGAGAGGGGAACTGAAGGAAGATGGTCCAGTTATAAGATAAATTAGTACTAGGGAGGTGACATACAGCATGCTGACTATAGTCAACATGGCTGTATGATAGATGGGAAAATTGTTCAAAGAGTTCTTATCACCAAGGGAAAAAAAATTTTTTTTTACTTTCTCCTTTTATTTTATGTATATAAGATGATGGATGCTAACTAAACTTATTGCAGTAATAATTTAATAACATAATCTTTATGATATAACCTTAAACTTATACAGTGATGTTATGTCAAATATATCTCAATAAAACTGTAAGAAAAAAAAGAGTCCCTGAGTACAAGCCTTTCTTAAGATAGATGTCCTAAGCAGGAATTACATGAATCTCTGGATACAATCAGATAGTAAAAACCAATACTCCATGCTAAAAGGTACTACTTCCTTTTCATTTTGTGAAAAGGAAAAAGCACAAGGGCAAGTAAATACTTTAGCCATATAGAGTAGAAGAAACAAGAACTTTGAAACTGTCCAGAACCTGGTTTTAAATGTCATTCTCGTTTGCCCTTGAGTAAGTTACTGAGCCTCTTTGCACCTTGATTTCTCTTATGAAAATCCAATTAAAAATATCTAAGTGTGGTTGTGAGGATCAACTGACACAATTTAGCATAATAAAGGACAATACAAATCATTCAATAAACATGTATCACTTTATTACTGATGTTTTTGTGATATATGGACCACAGAAAGGCTACAGATGTCTACAAAGAAACTCTACAGAGAATTAAAATACTGAGTGCATCTTCCCCTTTATGTTTATATTGTAAAGAGACAATATAAAGCCAGTCCAGCTCTCACCACCATTTTCTAACATCCTACTATCTATTACCTTTCAGTTCTTGTAAGTGCTATAAAATTAGTTTCCCCTTGAGGATAGCCACTTATATGCCTAATAACCACAATCTTCTAATATGTGTTAGGTTCCAGTTCTTGTAAGTGCTACAAAATTAGTTCCCCCTTGAGTATGCTACTTATCTGCCTAATAGGTAGAGAACTGAACACACCATTTTGCCTCACACAAACCGTTCCTCTTTCTGACTTCCTGATTCCTGTGAATAACATCAAACATTTCCCAGTAACTCGTGCTTGAAGCTCTAATCATTTTTTTCACAACCATTTCTCCCTCACCACCACTTAACTGATCATAGTTCCCACAGTATTTTCAAACTCTATTTCTACCTATTTCCTCTTCTAGGGTCACCATCCTAGTTCAGGCCTCCAACCCAGTTTTCTTGCCTCAAGTCCCTTTTCGCCATCAAATTCTTTTCATCTCTAGTTCCCAAATAAATCTTAAGCAAATAGTGCTTCTATCATTGAACCTGTTTTACCCCATTACCTCTGCCTCTGCTGAAACACCTCTGGTGGCTCCTCATTGCTTACCAAACTCTAGGCTTTCAACCCCTTCCACAAGATGACCCCTTACTACCTTTCTGACCTTATCTTTAATTACTCTATTATTTGCATCCATCTTGCCTCTTCCCAAGAAGCCCCTGTGCCTTTTTACCTTCATACATCTATTATTGTTTCTCATACTTTGAAAAACCTACAATCTCATTTCACCTGTCCAACTCATGTCACTCTTTAAGGCCAAACCAAATGCCATCTCTCTAGCAAGTGAAATAGATTTACAGAAAATTCATCTTAAAATCGATGAATTTATTTAATTCATTAAACACATACAATGAAATAAAATTCTACCCTGAAGGATTAGGTTTGTTCCTGGCAACAAGATTAAGAATTAAAATGAAATCATTAGAAAATTAGTGTGGGGGTTTGACTAGTTAGACAAAAATAGAGGCCAGGAGTCTTTATTTTGGCAAGAAGAACGGAGGGTTAGAAATGGGGGACTGAGCTAGAGCCAGAATAGACTATGATGGGTCATGATTACCAGTAAGTTGGTGAGAGCAGTTAGGCCAGTATTGGTTATAATAGCATAGACTCGTCTGAGAGTGTGAAAAGTTGTGCATAAATGCAAATTATGTGAAAATGGATTGCTACCACACTTACAAGTTAGGTCCGCTTATGGCCAGCAGTTCTCAAAATGTGGTCTGTGGACGATATGAAGTCCCTGAAAACCTTTCAAGTAACCACAGGGTCAAAACTATTTACAAAATAATACTAAGACATTACTTGCCTTTCAAACTGTGTTGACATTTGTACTATAATACGAAGGCAATGGTGGTAAAATTGCTGGTGCCTTAACAGAAATCATCGCAGGGATACCAGCCTATACTGATAGCCATTGCATTCTTCACTGCTATATACTCACAAAGAAAAAAAAGTTTCATTTAATAATATGCTTGATAAAATAGCAATAATTACTCATTTTATTTCACATGAACTACTAATTCCATGTCTTTTAAGAATTCTATGATACAAAATGCATACAGCATTCCTGCTGCATACCTAGGCACAATGGTTGTCCTGAGGACAAGGATTTATGTGATTCGGTTGTGAGTTGAACAAGCCATTTTCTTTATATGGAACACCATTTTTACTTGAAAGAATGACAGACAAACTACAGTTATTCAGACTTGGGTATTTGGCAGATATTGTCTCAAAACTTAGTGAAGTCTGTCACTTCAATGAAAACAAACTGCAGCATTTGTTGTTAAAGATAAAATTTGAGCTTTCAAGAGAAATTCAGAATTTTGGGAAACTTGTATCAATCCATGAGTTTGACAATTTCCTAATTCTTTTATTTATTTATTATTATTATTTTTAAAATTTTTGTTTAATGTTTATTTATTTTTGACAGAGAGAGAGAGAGAGAGAAAGAGAGAGACAGAGCATGAGCGGGGAAGGGGCAGAGAGGGAGGGAGACACAGAATCGGAAGCAGGCTCCAGGCTCCAAGCTGTTAGCACAGACCTTGACACGGGGCTCAAACTCATGGACCGTGAGATCATGACCTGAGCTGAAGTCGGACACCCAACCGACTGAGCCACCTAGGCACCCTGACAATTTCCTAATTCTTAAGGACTTTTCTGATGAGATCAGTGACGATGGTAATAAATGTGAGTTTTTGATAATTCAAAATGAGATGTATCAGAATTTGGAAGATATGTATACCTCAGTGAACCACTATTTTCCAAATGACCAATGCATGATGTTACAAAATAATGCATAGTTCCATTCAAAGTTCAAGACACCCATTATACATCAGTGGATTTTAATGTTACAGTATACAAATGTCCATCCATACAGCTTCAGATTCCACATTGCTACTAATCTTTAAGAAACTATCACTCGTAGGGTTTTGGAGGTGTGATATCAAAGAAGAATATTCACAATTATCTTTTTTAAAAAACTATTAAAATTCTCCTTCCTTCTCCAATTACATATGTGTATAAGACTGGATTCTCTAAATTTAATTCAACTAAAACAACATATCAGAACAGATTAAATATAGAAGTAGATATAAGAATTGAGTTGTCCTGTATTTGCTCTGTGGCAACCCCGCTCAGAAGGTAGCCTCATTTTGGAAGTAAAACGTTCGCTGATGTTAATAGTACTCTCTTGTTTAAATGGTAACAATCGTAATGTACTGAACAAGAATGATTTTAGATTTTCAGAAAGTAGAGTTCACCAACAGGCAGGGGAAGATTCACCAACAGAAGGAAGATTGAGCTCACCTCCTCCCATGGACACACACCAAGGCAACAACTACATGTAATGCAACTCATTGTGAAAATGACCTGAAGACTAGCAGAATGGACCTTCCACAGGTAAAGTCATAAAGAGAAGGCCATATCAGGGGCACCTGGGTGGCTCAGTCAGTTAAGCGTCCAACTTTGGCTCAGGTCATGATCTCACAGTTCGTGAGTTCAAGCCCTGAGTTGGGTTCTGTGCTCGGAGCCTCTCTCTGCCCCTTCCCTGCTTGTGCTCTCCCTCTCTCAAAAATAAATAAACATTGAAAATAAATTTTAAAAAAAGAATTAATAACTATTCTTCTCAAACTATTCTAAAAAATAGAAGAGGAAGGCCTGCTTCCAAATTCATTCTACCAGAACCAAAGTACAAAAAAACAAAATTACAAACCAATATTCCTGATGAACATAGATGCAAAAATCCTCAAAATATTATCAAACTGAATTTAAAAATATATTAGTGGGGGCGCTTAGGTGGCTCAGTCGGTTAAGTGTCCAACTTTGGCTCAGGTCATGATTTCACAGTTCGTGGGTTCGAGCCCCGCATCAGGCTCTGTGCTGAATGCTTGCTCAGAGCCTGGAGCCTGCTTCAGATTCTGTGTCTCCTTCTCTCTCTGCCCCTCCTCCACTTGCACTCTGTCTCACTCTGTCTTTCAAAAATAAATAAATGTAAAAAAAATAAAAATAAAAAAATAAAAATACATTAGTGTGTTAACTAACTGGAATTAAAATTAAAACTGAAAAAAGAATACATTGAAAGAATCATTCAGGATGTCCAGTGTATGCAAGGATGACTCAATATCAGCAAACCAATCAATGTGATACATAACATTAACAAAATGAAGGATAAAAATCATATGATCATTGTAATAAATGCAGAAATAACATCTGACAACATTCACATTCATGATAAAAACTTTTACAAAATGTGTTTAGAGGGAACATACCTCAACATAATAAAAGCCATATATGACAAACCCATACCTAACATCATACTCAATGGTGAAAGGCTGGAAGTGTTTTCTCTAAGATAGGAATAAGACAAGGATGTCTACTCTCATTACTTTTACTGAACATAGTACTGGAAGTCCTAGCCACAAAAATCGAACAAGAAAAAGAAATAAAAAGCATCCAAACTATTAGGGGAAAGTCAAACTGTCATTATTTGCAGATGACATGATACAGTATGTAGAAAACCCTAAAGACTCCACCAAAAGACTATTAGAACTAATAAATAAATTCAGGAAAGTCGCAGGATATAAAATCAATTATACAGAAGTCTGTTGAATTTCTATACACTAATAGAAAAAGAAATAAAGAAAACAATCCCGTTTATAATTACACCAAAAAGAATAATATACCTAGGAATAAATGTAACTAAGAAGGTGAAAGATCTGCACTCTGAAAACTATAAAACATTGATGAAAAAAATTGAAAAATGACACAAATGAAAAGATATGCTCATTGACTGGAATAATTAAAACTGTTAAAACGTCCATACTTACCCAAAACAATCAACAGATTCAATGCTATCTTCATCAAAATACCAATAATATTTTTTCACAGAACTAAAAGAAGTAATCCTAAAGTTTGTATGGAACTGTGCAAAGAAGACATTGAATTGCCAAAGCAATCTTGAGAAAGAAAGAGCAAAGCTGAAGGTATCACAATCCCAGATTTCAAACTATACAACAAAGCTATAGTAATAAAAACAGTATGGTATTGGTACAAAAATAGACACATAGATCAAGAGAACAGAAAGCCCAGAAATAAACACATGCTTATATTGTCAATTAATTTATGACAAATGTGACAAGAATATACAACAGGGAAAAGACAGTATCTTCAATAAATAGTGTTGTGAAAACTGAACAGATACATGCAAAAGAATGAAATGGGACCACTTTTTTATGCTGAATATGAAAATAAATTCAAAATGGATTAAAGACCTGAATGTAAGACCTGATACCATAAAACTCCTCAAGGAAAACATAGGCAGTAAACTATTAGACACTGGCCTTAGCACTATTTTTCCAGATCTGTCCCCTCAAGTAAGGGAAATAAAAGCAAAAATTAAAAATTGGGACTACATCAAATTAAAAACTTTTTTTTTTTTTGCACAGTGAGGGAAATGATCAACAAAATGAAAAGGCAACCTACTGAAAGACAATATATTTGCAAATAATATACTCAATAGGAGGTTAATATTCAAAATACATTCTCAACACACACTCATACAACTCAACACACGCATAAAAGCAAATAATCCAATTTTAAAAATGGGCAGAGGATTTGCATAGACATTCTTACAAAGAAGACATGCAGGAAGCCAACAGACACATGAAAAGATGCTCAACATCACTAATAATCAGGGAATTGCAAATCAAAACTACAGTGAGGGGGGCACCAGAGTGGCTCAGCCAGTTGAGTGTCTGACTCTTGATTTCGGCTCAGGTCATGATCTTGTGGCTGTGGAATTGAGCCCTGAGTCAGGCTCCATGCTGGTCATGGAGTTTGCTTAAGATTCTCTCGGGGTGCCTGGGTGGCTCAGTCAGTTAAGCGGCCAACTTCGGCTCAGGTCATGATCTCGAGGTCCATGAGTTCAAGCCCTGCGTCGAGCTCTGTGCTGACAGCTCAGAGCCTGGAGCCTGTTTCAGATTCTGTGTTTCCCTCTCTCTGACCCTCCCCCATTCATGCTCTGTCTCTCTCTGTCTCAAAAATAAATAAAAGTTAAAAAAAAATTAAAAAAAAAAAAAGATTCTCTCTCTCATCCTCTGTCCCCTCCCCAACTCCCCCGTGTTCTCTCTCTCTAAAATAAAAACAAACAAATAAAACACAGTGAGGTATTACCTCACACCAGTCTGTTTGTGGGACTGTAAATGGTGCAACCACTATGGAAACAGTACAGAGTTACCTCAAAAAATTAAAAAGAGAAATATCATACAACCCAGTAATTCCACTTCTGGGTATTTAGCTGAAGAAACAAAAAGACTAATTCATAAAGATACATGCAGCTCTATGCATATTACAGCACTATTTACAATAGTCAAGATGTGCAAGGAACCTAAGTGTCCACAGATAGATGAATGGATAAAGAAGATGTGATAAACATACACAATGGGGGCACCTGGGTGGCTTATCGGTTAAGCGTCTGACTTCAGCTGAGGTCATGATCTCATGGCTCGGGGTTCAAGCCCCGTGTCAGGCTCTATGCTGACCGCTCAGAGCCTGGAGCCTGCTTCAAATTCTTTGTCTCCCTCTCTCTCTGCCCCTCCCCAACTTGTGCTGTCTCTATCTGTCTCTGGCTCTCAAAAATAAATAAACGTTAAAAAAAAAAACAACATACACAATTGATTATGGATTACTACTCAGCCACAAGAAAGAATGAAATCTTGGCATTCACAACAACATGGATGGACATAGAGGGTTTTATGCTGAGTAAAGTAAGTCAGACAGAGAAAGACAAGTATTACACGATTTTACTTACATGTGAAATCTAAAAAACAAAACAAACAAACAGAAAGAGACTCATATAATGCAAAGAACAACTGGGAGTTGCCAGAGGGGAAGGGATTATGGGATAGGTGAAATAGTAGAAGAGAACTAAGAGGTACATACAAACTGCCAGGGGGCCTGCGTGGCTCAATTGGTTGAGTGTCCAACTTCGGCTCAGGTCATGACCTCACAGCTCGTGAGTTTGATCCTGCATTGAGCTCTGTGCTGATGGCTCAGAGCCTGGAGCCTGTTTTGGATTTCTGTGTGTGTCTCTCTCTCCCCCTTCTCCACTCATGCTCTATCGCTCTCTCTCAAAAATAAATATTGAAAAATTTAAAAACAGGTACAAATTTCCAGTTATAAGTCACAAAAATGGAAAGTACAGCACAGGGAATATCATCAATAATATTGTAATAACTTTGTATGGTGAAAGACAGCTACTAAACTGATTGTGATGAGGATTTTGTAATGTACATAATTGTCAAACACTGTATTGTATACATGACACTAATATTGTATATCAATTATACTTCAATTAAAATTAAAAAAAGAACTGAGCTGTCCTCTATAAAGCCAGCCATTAAAGGGATTTGCAAAAATGTAAAACCAATAGTACTCACTGAATTATTTTGGAAAATACATTTAATAAAAAAATGTTATTTATGTTAAAATATAATGGGTATTGTAATTTTTAAACGAATCAAAAAAAAATTTTAAGTAGGCTTCACACACCCAGCACAGACAACGTGGGGTCTGAACTGATGACCCTGAGATCAAGACCTGAGCTGAGATCAAGAGTCAGACACCTAACTGAATGAACTACCTAGGCACCCCAGAAATCGATCAACTTCTTTTTAAAGTTTTATTTATTTATTTTGAAGTTGGGGGGAGGGAGAGGCAAAGACAGAGGGCAATAGAGAATCCCAAATAGGCTCTGTGCTACCAGTGCAGAGCCTGATCTGGGGCTTGAATCCATGAACTGTGAGATCATGACCTGAGCCAAAACCAAGAGTCAGATGCTTAACCAACTGAGCCACCCAGGTGCCCCAGGAATGAATTAATTTTTTAAAAATCCTGCTATAATTTCTAACACAATAAATATCAACAAATTTCATCCAGATAAACAAAAGCTCTTTGGAATTTTCCATAATTTTTTAACATTAAACATTTAAGAACTGCTGCTCTTGACAGCTGCCCAGGGCAGCCTTCTTAGGACTGTTAGGAAACAGAGGTTAAGGAATGGATAGCTCCCCTGTTTAAGTGGCTGTGTGTTTTGGTTCAGAAATTGTTCAAATCTGTCTTGGGCCAAAGTAGAAGAGAATCTAAGGTCAGATGAAATTAGGATTACCTGCATCCCCTGGTTTATTGATGTCTATTCCAAACTTTAGCTTTATTTTGTCAGAGTTCTGATATCCTCACCTCAACGTAGCCTCTCAAGGACAGACTGGCAATACAACTAGATTAATAGAACTCCTAGGTCTGTTCTTACGAATTATACCCTTCCTAGTTAAGAAAACGACAATTATCTTCACCATTGTTGGTAATCACGTGGTCTAAGATCATAATCTATATCATCCACTAGGATGCAAGTGGAGAATGCGGGCTGCAAGAAACTGGGGTGCTTATTTTGCTTTAGAGGAGGAGAAACTGGTGAAATATGGGATAGATATAGAAAATGAAGAGAAGCTTCAGTTTTATGATCTTGGTGGTGGGGAGGAGACCCAAGAAGAGACTGGATAATGTTCACAGGGCTTTAGGAATGAGATTTCATAAACAACCCTAAATTTAGTTTCCTGTATGCAAGAGTTTCCCTGATGTAAGTTGGATTAGACCTTGGGGATTGCTTCAATTTGATGAATGAGCATCTGTTTAAATGGTTTGTAGATGGTTTAAATGGTTTGTACATGGCTAAAGTACAGTGAAAGAGATGAAGCACTAGGAAAATGGAAAATATAGTTTATGTGGAAGGGAAGGTTCCATTATAAAATGGAAGGTTATATTATTGCTATTGGGGGAATTCCGTAATGAAAAGGAAAAATGATCTAATTATTTGTCTTGATAGTAGGCAATGGTCCTGTCAATTAGACTAAGTCAATAAAGGAAAAAGTAAATGTTGACCTAACAGGCAAAAAGACACTGACAAAAACAGGATAGGGGCGCCTGGGTGGCGCAGTCGGTTAAGCGTCCGACTTCAGCCAGGTCACGATCTCGCGGTCCGTGAGTTCGAGCCCCACGTCGGGCTCTGGGCTGATGGCTCAGAGCCTGGAGCCTGTTTCCGATTCTGTGTCTCCCTCTCTCTCTGCCCCTCCCCCGTTCATGCTCTGTCTCTCTCTGTCCCAAAAATAAATAAACGTTGAAAAAACAGGATAGAAATGGGAAAGAGGGTCTAATCTTTCACGAGAACAGACCAAATTAGGGTTGAGTTGTAGCAAATTTCCAGGTGTAAAAAGCACTCTAAGTGCAGACTCTGTGGTGGTCACTGGCCTATTTTCTCTCAGATTCATTATTCCCAGGCTCTCCCTTGCTCTACACTCTGAATCACAGGATATGGCCAGGTTAAACCATATTTCCCAGTATCCGTTTGCCAACTGGTCACTAGTTAGTTTCAGCAAATAGAAGATAGTAGTGGGAGATCAGAAGGGAAAATGAGGGAGAAGCATCTTACCACTAGGAAAAAAAGCACAGGAAACCATCATATACAACACTTGTCACTTGGAAGGCTGCCAGTTTTGAGTGGACTCAGAAAAAGATAGTTCCTGAGTACAATTACTCTTCATTTATGGACCTGAGAAACTAAAAGAAACAAGTTATCTGCCTCCAACATACCCAACATTCAATGGTGGCACAGATTTAATATAATAGTTATAAACATTACAGTTCAAAAAGGGGGGAAATGGGGGCGCCTGGGTGGCTCAGTCGGTTAAGCATCCGACTTCGGCTCAGGTCACGATCTCACAGTCCGTGAGTTCGAGCCCCGCATCGGGCTCTGGGCTGATGGCTCAGAGCCTGGAGCCTGCTTCCGATTCTGTGTCTCCTTCTCTCTCTGCCCCTCCCCCATTCATGCTCTGTCTCTCTCTGTCTCAAAAATAAATAAAAAAACGTCAAAAAGGGGGAAAATGAAAGGTAAAAAGAAGTCCTTGGTCCATAACATTTTGAAATACAACTAGGTAAATGTTGGGAGTTCCTTGATTAGGTTCGTTGTCTTTGGGATAATCCTCCATGGCTCTTGATTCTGCCCTCTGGGTTCAGCCCTCTGAGTCATCTTTCCTTTTTTATGGAAGGTAGCATATTTACACATGAGTAGGTTTATCAGCCTATTTCCTGCCAGTAAAATTTGGGGGGGTCTGGCAGCCTCCTTTTGTTTTATAATTCTGTCTTTCTCATTCCAAACTGGCATTGTTTTTGCTGAAATAAGTTCCTCAAGAACTTGATGGGTCTTCATGTATTTCAGTGAGGTTTACTCCATTAGACAAAGACCACACAAGCTATAGTTTGTTTCAAAATAACCTCATCTCTATCTTTGGCTCCTGCTGAGAGCCTAGGGCTGAGAAATAGCATCTTTTAAACTTCTTAGAGGCCAAGAGGTTTGATTGAGAAGATGTGAGGCACACCCTTCTACTGAAAAAGCCCTTTGTGTGATTAAAGACCTTGTCCTTTGATCTCTTTCAAGTTTTAACAAAAGGTTGTGGACTTATTCCCTGGGAATTTTCTCTAGCGTAAACTTTCCTTTTTTTTTTTTTTTTTTTTTTTTAAGTTTATTTATTTGAGAGAGACAGAGACAGTGTGAATAGGGGAGGAGTAGACAGGGAGGGAGGGAGGGAGGGAGGGAGGGAGAGAGAGAGAGAGAGAGAGAGAGAGAGAATCCCAAGCAGGCTCCCCACTGCCTGCATACAGCCTGACATGGGGCTTGAACCCATGAAACCATGAGATCATGACCTGAACTGAAACCTGGATGCTTAACCAACTGAGCCACCCAGGCATCCCTAGAACAAGCTTTCCTGATAGTGTTCAGAATCCATTTCCTAGTGTTAATATTTTTACCATCTGGGGAGGATGAAGATTTTCAAAATTATAGAGTCCTGATCCCTTTTTGTTTAATAGTTCTTCCCTAAACTGTCTCTCTTTTCTTGAATTTTACTCTTACGTAGCAAGAATAAACCAGTAGTCACCTTCAACACTTTGCTTGGAAATCTCCTTAACTGTATAACCAAATTCATCATTTACAAGTTCTGCTTTCAACATAACAGCAGGAGGTAATTTTACTAAGTTGTCTGCAACTAGGATTCCCTTTCCCCTAGTTTCCAATAACATGTTCCTCATTTCCTTCTGAGTTCTCAATGTTAATGTCCTCATTTTCATATTTCTACTGATAATCTGTTCATGCTTTATCATGCTTTTCAACATTCTTCCAGCCTCCACCCACTGCTCAGTTCCTAAACCATGGACATATTTTTAGGTATTTGTTACAAGAGCACCCCACTTCTAGATACCAAAATCTGTATATTTTATATTTATGTGCAACAAATACCATAAATTTAGCAGCTTAAAACAATACACTTTATTATCTCTGTTTCTGTGTGGGTTAAGAGCCCAGGCACACCTTAGTTGGGGTTTCCACTTTTGGGTCTCTCCTGGTTACACCGAATGTTTTGGGTGGGCTCTGTTCCCATTTGGAGGCTCAAGCAAAGAAGAATCTGCTTCCAGATTCTCTGAGATTTTTGGCAGAATCCATTTCCTTGCAGCTGTAGGACTCGGGGCTTTAGATGTTTTTTGCTGGCTGCCATCCAGAGGCTGTTTTCAGTTTCTAGAGGCCACCTGAGTTTCTTGCCACATGGTCCTCTCCATAGGCAGTTCACAACACAGCAGCTTGCTTCATCAAAGCCAGCAGGAAAATGAGAAAGAACAATTCTGCTACCAAGATGGATTCTTACATAATGTAACATAATGATGAGAGTGATGTATCCCACCACATCTATGATATTATAATATAATATAATTATGGGAATAATATCCTATCACCTTTGCCAAATTATATTGGTTCAAAGCAATTTACAGGCTCCATCTTATGAAAATTAATAAAGGGAAACCTCACTAAAGTGAACTTGGGATAATAGAAGGAAAAGCTGGAATGGGAAGCCATACCACTTAGTGTCAATTATAGAAAGAATTGTCAATTACAGATCCCTGAAACAAGCATTCTCAACAGGCAAGAATCATTAATCACAGGCCCCAAGAGGGAAAGATGTACATTGCATCTGCTACAAGAAACTAACTACCCCTGTAACCCTGCCAATGAGAAACTGCCACTGCCCTAGACTCGTGCTTTTCTCCAATGGATTTGTGTTCAAAAACAAACCCTCCCAATGTCCTCCTTTTCCATAAAATAACATTCTTTGCCTTTGTTAGACAATCAGTAGTTTTGCTATAACTTGCCGGTCCTGAATTGCAATTCTGTTTTTCCAAAATAAATCCATTTTTGGCTGGCAAAATACCTTTTATTTTTAAGGTTTACAACCTATATTTAGGGGTAGGAGCTTAAAGAAGGACATTAATATTGGAAGACAGAGACCACTGGGAGCTACCTTAGGGTCTATCTGCCACACACACATAATTTCTCAGGACTATTTTTAATGACGCAATGCTAAAACTTCGTTGAAAAGAGCACACAAAGGAATTCCAAGATGCAGTATCTCTCCTCCATAAAAGCAGAACTTGCCCTGGATATTAGATTGGGCTAGGCTGGTAAGTGGAGCTCAATTAGTTTCTGTTGTAGACAGAGCATTTTATCAAGTATGGACCTGGCAGATCTTGACAGCTCAGAAAGAGCAACAGAAGTAATTGAATATAAAGGAGAAAACTGTTAAAGAACATTTATCACAAAAAAAAAAAACACCTAGTTTCTTCAGTTATCTCTATTTCCATGGTGTCTGTCACCTCAAGTGGTAGCCACCACTCATTCTACTTTGCTAGAATGACTATCATTCACTTTACTTTGGTCATTTGTCAAATCATAAAGATGAAATCAGATGACTGTCAGGTCACTTGTTGGCTAGGGATGGAATTACAAAGAAAGGAAAATCATGACACTTGGGGAAATAGTTATGAGGAAGGAAAACCAATGGAGGACTTAAGAAAAGGACTTGAGTCAGAGTCATCTGACACCATGGCTAGCACACTGAATTTTTAAAATTCTCACATAAAACTTCTAAAATGGTTACCTTAAGATTATACTGGCTAAATAGTCAGGGTTGTTTCCTTTACTTAAAATTGGGTTAGTGTTCTTTGAAATGTCTAAAGAAATAGGGCTACCATTGGTTGAATGTATTGTATGTACAGGCCACAATTTCACAACATTTTTATGGGATAGATGCTATTTTCAATCCTTTCTCCTAAGTATGGGGAAATTGTTCATCTCAGTTAGGATGTTGAGTAACTTGCCCAAGGTCACACAACAAGTAAATGAGACAGCCAAGATGCCAGAGCATACCTGCTGACTCTAAAGTTAAAGCCTTTAGCCACTGCATTACAGTGTTGCCTCAGGCTTCAAGATAGAGGAATCTCAAAAAAGTTTTTAATATTTAAAAATAATTTAAGTTTTTCCGTACCTCATTTTAGTCTATCTTAAACTAGTGAACTTAAAATTTGTTTTTCTTCTGGAAGATGCAAACTAATCTGTAGTGACAGACAGCACATCAGTGGTTACTGGAGGATGGGAGAGGGTTGGGAGGGCCAGGAGACAGG
Organism: Herpailurus yagouaroundi; assembly: GCF_014898765.1. Lineage (NCBI taxonomy): Eukaryota > Metazoa > Chordata > Mammalia > Carnivora > Felidae > Herpailurus > Herpailurus yagouaroundi. The sequence goes on from NW_024412413.1 coordinate 42,245,927, forward strand.
AAGAAGGAAATACAAAGTGGCACAAAAAATTTTTAGGAATGATAAATATGTTCACTATTTTGAACTATGGTAGCGATAGTTCACAGTTGAATACATGTCAAAACTTATCAAATCATACTTTAAATTGTACAGTTTATTGTGTGTCAGTTATTCTTAATATTACAGATGAGGAAACAGATATCAAGAAGTTAAAGTCCCTTGTCCAAGATTAGCCAGAGAGGCGGTAGCAGAGACAGGATAAAATACAGTTTTAAAAATTCTTGAAAAAGTACTGTTTTTCCCTCTCAGTTTGATAATTTATCCTTACATGGTTTCAAAAAGGGCTTGAAGAGACATAAAATATGAAATATATATTATAGGAAGAAGATTGTATTTAAGAACTCTCAGTTAACTTACATATCTCAGTTGAGCACTGGAAATCCATGGCGAATTCATTTAATGAAAAAGTTTAATGTATCTCATTAGAAGTTTGTCATCACAAGCAATCTGAGAAATATATATTTTTAGGAATTTTATAATTATGTGACCAGCAGGGGGCAATTAAATATTTGAGAAACAGCATCATATACGGGAAAACAAATTAAAATTGGAGACTATGAACATTCTCAGTTGTACAGAACTTAATTCTTTTTAAAATGATAAGTAACACCTAGCCACACATTCTCACAATATTGAATTTGTGAAGACAATTAGAACACTACCCTAAGTAAAATCTATATACTAAGGCCTATATGTGGCAGATTGTTTTGGTTGTTTTTTTCAGTCTGCAAGGTTCTTTGCAAAAATCTATGAATTTTATAACCATTGAGTTCTTTTTAACTTTGTGTTATATAATATATAATACACATTGACATACACCTGTAGGTTATTCTAGGATTCTGAGATTTCACTTGATATTCTAAGATCAAAGTAATTAAGATTTGCGTAGAATCTCATTTTTAACCTAAAATTTAATCAAGTATCATTTCCTAACCTTCTTTTAAGACTAATTTTTAGGTTGTTATATTAGTCATGGTTCTCCACTGAAACAGAACCAACTGTGTTAGAAGAGACCTATATGGTCAAATAATCCAAACTTCCTCCAGACAAAACTACAGTAACTGGCACAACTAGTTTAAATTTAAACTAAATTTAAATAAATTGAATTAAATACGTCTAGTAGTGGTGGAGTTCTGCCAGAGCTCCAGTGTGGAGTTGGGAAGTACTATAGGATAAAGGTTAAGCATGAATTCAGGGGTCAGATTATCCAGGTTCACATAATGCCTTCTCTACTTACTTTCTGTGTAACATTGGATGAGTTAACTTAAATTTGCTAATCCTCCATTTCCTCACCTATACAAAAAGGACAGTAAGAATAGCTATTCATAGTACAAATTGCTAGTGTTAATCAATATTCAGTTCTCTTTTTCTTCTGGGCGCTCAGTAGAATGACTGTCATTTCTCAGCACCCCTGCAACTGAATGGGCACATGTGATTCTGTCTGGTCAATGAAATACTGTGCAATCGACACGTGTCAGTTTCTAGATGAGGCCATGAAAGGCCAATATGAAATTTTTTAGTGTTTATTCTCCTACTGGGACAATCATGGAAAAAGACTCATATTAAGATGGTGGCACCACAAGGTTAAAGAGTCTAGATTATTATGTCATCACATGGAAGACATGAGCCAGAGCCAACCTGGAGCCAGAGCCAACATTTTGAAATTAGACATAAATCTCTGTTCAGTTAAATCATTGATTTTCCAGCTGCAGAATAATCTAGACTATTCTGTTCTGTCAGAGTTGTTCTGATGATTCAATCATAGTATGAGAATTGCTTGTCTGATAAACAATAAGAACTCAAATATTATGTTGAATCAATCATTGATATTGAATCAACGAATATAAAGCAATGCTTTGTTGTTGATTATTATAATGACTCAAAACTCAGTCAAATTAGAGTACCAGGTAACTTTTGTTTAAAGTATTCGAACTCTTTGAACTTCTCCTTGGAACATTGCCTAACACACAGTAGGCATTCAGCAATAAATGACCAAATTCTTGTTTTGCTGATTATCTGATCATTGCTATCATTTTTTTCTGAGATCTTTTATTCTCTTGTTACACTGGCAAGATTCCATTTTCCATTTTTTTTTATTAGACCTAGGTTCTCAATAATTGTTCTATCAATAATGGGGCTTAGCCAGTCACAGCTCCTTATATATCTTACTCTCTTCTGAATTCAGAAACAATTGGTAGGGTGTCAGATAAAGATGAAAACCACCTTCCTACTGATAAGGCTGCTTAGACAAAGGACTTCAACGTACAGCCACAATGAAGCTTTTCAATACTTTTCCCCAGGTCCAAATGGGAGATGGCATAATAAAAGGAAAATTTGGGTCTTCAGGACAGATAAACTTGGACAGAATCAGTGCTCCACACTCAGTAAGGTCAAATGTAGAAAGAATCAGGGTTACGATTCAGGCCTGCCTGTAAAAGCAAGCCCAGGCTCTGATCCATGTGTATTTAGTTTATTACACAGAATGAGAAACAGGACAGAACATAATCTGTTGTGGGTAGGTAGATTTGAAAAACATGGCAAGAAAGGGGCTAGGTCTTATTTTCTTCTTCTTAAATCACCAATTAAATAAAATAGCTCTTTCTACTTAGGGAAAATAGCAGAAATAAAAGTGGAAGGTACACTTCCCTAAAGTTCTGAAAGTAGCATATTTCTAATTTAAGATCCAGGTAGGAGAACACCTAAATATTTAAGTATATAAACTTATAAATACATAAATGTCTAACTGAAGATTACAATAATTAGAGATTATATATATATGATTATGTTGCTCAGGAGGGAGGACTAGGCTAGAAATATTAGATAGACTGAAAAGAATGAGAACACAAGATCCATTTTCTCCTCTCTTTTCTAGGAAGAAGATATAGAGTGAAAAGAGAAGAGGGCTGAGTATGAAATTTTGGAGCAATGAAGAAATAGCAGAGAGAGAGAAACTTGCAAAGAATGAGGAAGAGTCAGAAAGGTAAGAAGAAAACTAATATGACGACATAAAAACTAAATAATAAATAAGTGAATTTCTGCCAAAGATCAACAGAAGCATACAAAGAAGTTGCCAATTCGTGAGGACTGCTACAGTGAAAAGGCTACATGAATCTAGAGCTGAGCCCTATGAACCATGGGTAAGATGAAAAGGCAAAGGAAAATCTGCAAGCAGAGAGGTTTTAAAAAAAGTAAGCGGCTAGGTTGATGCCCTGGCAGCCTCTTAATGCTGGAATGTTTAGTCTCGTGTTGATGATGATTCAGAAGCTATATGTTAAGGCTTAGTAAGAAATAGTGATTTTCTTAAAAAAAAAAAAAAATTCTGTTACTATGAAAGTAGTACGTGCAGGACAGAAAGTTGGAAACTATATATAAGTAAAATAGAAGAATAAAAACATCCATATTTCCCATCTATTACCACTGTTAACAGCTTATTGTATATCTTTGCATACCTTTATTTATCCCTATATATGCGTATAAATATATATATATTTAACCAAAATAGTTTCATACTTGTGCAGTTTTACAACTTGCTTTTTAAAAATTAACAATCTCTAACCTTTCCAATAAATGAATTTTAATCTTACCTAAAACCCAAATTCAGATTTTCCCATTAGTCTCCAAGTTATCTTTTCTCTGAAGATTACTAACTAAAAGTAAGGAATTATTTATTTTTCCTTTCCTGCATAAACCATATTTTAAGGTAACCAAATATTTTTTTACTCTATTTTACTGAAAAAATGTCAGAATATAAAATGAATAATGGAATTAAAATTATTTTTCAATTTTTATTAAGATTATTGACTTGTGCAAGGGTTTACAACAAGTGTTAAAACATGAGTTTTATAGAAGGGGAACTGGGCATATGCATAGTATCAAAGTAATACCAAACAAATTACTTCCCAGTCATAAGTTTATAAAGTAGAAATGAGACTGCCATACCATTAATTCAATTATCAGTCTGAGCATCAATAACTATGAATCAATCAAATAAGTAAAACAATATACTACATCACCTGTAAATATTCTAGCCCCAAATGTTTAATTTGAATCCACCAAATCTCTACATCTGATATCTTTAAAACATTTCAAAAAGCGATTTTTACATCTACTGAATATCATAAACAAGATATCCTGGATATTCTATTGAATATCAGAAACATTGTGAGGGTAGAAGAATAAGGAAATGCATGTATTCCTGTATTGTGCTTAAAGATAATTTTTTTTTACTATGATTCGTAGTAAACCGAATTATAGTAAACTTAAGAAATAAGTTTGGCAAGAGGGGATTGGCTTAGAGTGTGGACTCCATGTACTGCAACACTCTAAAGGCTGTTTGAAGTCTTACTTGAATGGAAAACAAAACTCTGAAGTTGAGTCTATCTCCTGATTGCTGTAGAAGAAGCTTTCATTCTTACATCACATGTGAGACTGATACCTAAATCGGGGAATGTACAGATTCTTAGATAAATCTACTTCCGTAGCCTGAGGTTATGCCCATCTATGTATATTCTATAATTCTCAGAATTAGGCCAGCTGCCACAAAGCCTTGGTATCAACGTAAGGTTGGTAGAGTATACGGTCTGTGTGTAATTGTTTTTACCACTGAGTAAAGTGAAAATACAGTTAGTAAAATTGTGTACAATGTAATATTCCCCAAAGATAGTAATCATAATAATTTATGTTTCTTGAGTTAATTCTCATAACAACACTGTAAAATAAAAAAAAAATTAACTCTACTTTACAGATGAGGAAAGAGGCTGGGTGAGGTGGCAGGGCTAGTAAATGGCAGGGCTAACATTAGAACTGAGATATATCTGACTTTAGAGGTGGAGGTTAACTGCACTATACTGTACTAGTTCAGTGAGTCAAAGTTATATTGATAAGCTTTGTAACATTGATTAAATTGATTGAGATTTTTCTTTGGACTTGATAGTGATATTAACTCATAACAGTTTCTGGATTATAACTGCTATAATGGGAACATCCATGCATAAAATGAAAGCACTTAGTTCTTGTCAAATACTAGCACTGAAGAAATAAAACATTAACAGAATACTTTCAACTCCCCCCCTCCCCCCGAAAACAGTCAGTGCTAGTCAGGCAAAGCTTAAACTTTCACTGACTTTTTGTTGCTACTTTTTATGAATTTGACAGTTGTGCATTTGGAATCTGTTCAAATTCTATTTGTAGCTGAATCATGTGAATGCCAAGGAGATCAGTACATCTGCTTCTTAGCATCTCTAATCTGTATTTGCAGAAAGCTTTATATAAATTTGAACATGTTAACGTGCTTAATCAGATTTATTTACCACAGTTCATATGATGTTTGGCCTTTCACCATGGCTTAACAGAGGTTTGGAGCAAATAACAGATTGCATGAGTTGCTTTGCACTTGAATACTTTTACCAAAAAATAATCATAGACATGACAAAGAGGAAATGATTACTATCTTACAGGTAGAAAATAACAAGTAGTAGGTGTAGAGTACATGCCCATGGATTTGACCTACAGGTAGAGAAAAGAAAGTGACATAATATGAAGGATTTTTTTTTCTCTAAAGCATGGGCCCAATTATATAGCATGTGTCTCTGGATAATGAGACATTTAAAAACACCAGAATCAAATATCATTATCATATCTAAAACAATTCACAATAATTCCTTGATATCAGGTAATATCCAACTAGTATTAATATTTCCCTGGTTGTCTCATTAATGTCTTTTGTAAAAGTGCTTTGAATCAGAATCTAAAAGAGGTCCACGCATTGTATTTGGTTGATATGTCGAATCAGTCTATTTTAATACATTAATAGTAACTTCCTTTTTTTTCTTGACCTTATTTTGGCATAAAGGTCATTTTCCTCTATAATTTTCCCTGTTCTTAGTTGAGATAATTGTCTTCATGGTGTACTACTTTTGTAATAACTTCAGGAAGGAGGGGTTGGGATGCAAACAATGTCAGCTCCAAGACTATTGGCTGACAGCCAATAGACTGTCTTGGCTGTCAGCCAAGACTATTGGCTGACAGAAGTAATCAACACCATAGGACCACAAGCAGTGAAGTATTTGGCCATCTCTGGAAAGGAGCTGACATTTAAAAATGAAATCATAAATAGATGTATCCCAACTCCAGTCCATTTCCAGGAGGGTGTTATAGGGATTAAGAGTTAAAGGAAACCGGTGGCAGAATTGGAGTGGGAGTCTGGTCTCAGCTGTCTGTGCATTTAATAGCAGGCAAAAGTTAGGCTCCCATGGGAATTGACAGAAAACAACTAAGGGAAAATATCAACAGGGCTTAGAACAGAGGGATGAACCTGACAAGAATGCATTGGACAGACATTACTGGAATATAGGATAGGTGTCTTCTTTCTTCACCTTGTCACCTTTGGGTACCAGTGTTCTGGAGGAGTTAGAAAGATAATAAATACTTAGGAGATTTGACAAAAGGCATCTAGGTAACACCTGTCCTTGCTGGGAGTGGTACGGAGATTTCTACCTGATGATGTTGTGTGTATGGAACTTTCATTCCCAGCAGAGAACAACAGAAATGAGAGTTTTGAAACACTGTTAGTTTATAGGGCGAGTCTCTTGATAGCTTCCCATTCATTTCAGAAAAGAGGTGGAGTAACTTACAGATACTTAATTTTTTTTGTAACTAGGATGGGCCTTGGACCCAGTAAAAACTGATAACTTATTAAATTGAAAGAATTAATGTACAATCTAGTTTATATGAATTACTTGTGAACTGTCAGAAAGTTTATAGATGTACAATACAGGTTGGACAAAGCTAACTGGAATAATCTATACTAGTATAATATAGAATCTCTCGAACATTAAAAACTATAAAGAAATGGAATTCATTTGGACATTCTGCAGTGAAATTATAGATTTGGTTTCATCAACAGAGATTAAAGAAGTATGTTTCAAATAATCTCATGTGGTTGAGGAAAACAAAGAGAGTAAAGCTTTGGTAAAAAAAAAAAGTAAGTTATAATTTCTCTGCATTGTAGTTACCACAACTTTGGAAATTTAAGGAATTATGCATCCTATGCTTTTCATGTTTACATAATTGTGACAAACAGCTTTTTATACACTTTGTCTTTTTAAAAATTCTTTTTCTTATTTTAAGTAGGTCCCATGCCCAACATGGGACTTGAACTCACAACCCTGAGATCAAGAGTTGTACACTCCATTAACTGAGCCAGCCAGGCACCCCTATGCTCTCTTGAAATTGAAATGAAAACCATACTTATAGCTGGGAATGTGTAGTCCAGGTAGATATCAGAAAGAAATGGGTTCTTCTTCTTCATTTAAAAATTTATTTGGAATTCAGGATGCCCCCTGGGCTGACTTAAACCTCAGGAGTCAATCTTTACAGCCTGAGCATAAATTTTCTAACTATTTCCAGAGATAGTGTTAAAAGTCATAGCATGCATCTAATTTTGAATAGGCAATGTGGGTGGAAAGGGTAGGCAGAGCTTTTCAATAAGACTTAATTGCCCTTAACCTGTGAATACATAATTATATAATTTGTTATGATGAACTTTCATTTTTAGACTTCTATGGTGGGACTCATTAATTCTTCATAGATATGTGAAAAATAACTCTAATACTCTATTACTCTAAATCATGATCTCCTAAATATATGCTAATTTCTTAGTCTGATTATTAATAAATCATCTCCGCTGGTACATTATGCAAATTTGAAATAAAAATGTCATGAAGAAAAACACTTAAAATGCTACAGCAGTACAGTTATTTAAAAAGAGAATATCAATAAAATATTAATATAGTTTTGCCTATATGGATAAGAGAAAAAAATAAATGAAAATGTTTAGTGCTTTTGTTTTTTTTCAATTAAAAATTTTTTATTTATTTAGAGAGAGAGAAAGAGCATGTGGGAGAGGGGCAGAGAGAGAGAGAGATGGGGAGAGAGAATCCCAAGCAGGCTCAGTGCAGTCAGCACAGAGCAAGATGCATGGCCCTATCCCACCAACCATGAAATCATGACTTGAGCTGAAATCAAGAGTCAGATGCTTAACCGACTGAGCTACACAGGTGCTCAGTTAGTTTTTGCTTTTAAGGGCATATACCAGATGGAACTAATAATACAAATGGGAAAAATAGTTGCTCTGATGAGGTCTGTTTAATAGTAGGTATAAGGTAAGAATCTGATTGGACTTATTCTGATGTTAGGAACATGAGTGATAGCTATATTTTCTTTTAAAAATATTATTAAATAATTTTAACAATTCTGTTTTGCATAGTTGGTGGGTTTTAGATTCATGCAAGTATTTACCACTTTCAATGCTCTTACTTCAGTCTTAACTCCAGATCTTTTATAGGGGGATCATTTTATTTTTGTCTGAAGAGAGAAATTTCTTTAGACTTTCTATTAGTGAGAATCACTATTAGCAGCAAACTCTGCTTTTGTTGGCCTAAAAATGCCTTTGTTTTGGCCCCATTCTTTTTTTGTGGTGGGGGAGGAAGGGCAGAGGGAGAGGAGAGAGAATCTTAAGCAGGCTCCACACCCAGCCCTGATTCCAACTTGGGGCTGGATCTCATGATGCAGGACTCAATCTCATGACCGTGAGATCATGACCTGAGTTAAAGTCAAGAGTCTGATGCTTAACCAACTGAGCCACCCAGGCACCCCTGGCCTCTTTCTTAAAAGACCTCTTCAAATAGGCATTGGATTTTCTTTTAACCCACTGAAGGTGTATTCCATGGTCTTCTGATTCTATTGTTACTAATGAAGGTCGATTACCAGACACTTTTGAGAATAATCTATTTTTTTCTCCACTCATTTCAAAGTTTTCTTTTCCTTTTGTTTTTTGGTGTTTTATAGTTTTGCTGTGATGTATATAAGTGTAGATTTATTATTCTTTAATTTGCTTGGGATCTGGGGGACTTCTTAATCTGTGAATTGGAATCTTTCATCAGTTCTGGAAAGTTTTCAACCATTATCATGTCTAATATTGCTTCTGCCACATTTTTTTCTTTCCTATTCTTTTGGAGTATCAATTCATTTCAGACTTTCTCACAATGTCTTCAATGTCACATAAAGTCTCTTTTATATTTTTCATTTTTTTCTTTTTCTATTGCATTTGGGCAACTTCTTCATCTCTACCTCCCAGTTCACTAAATTGTGCTTCTGCTATGTCAAATAGACTATTAAATGTGTCCCCTGAGTTTTAAATTTTAATAACTTATATATTTTAATTCTTTAAGTTCCATTTAAAAAATATCTTTGGTTATTCTTTATACTTTCTTGTTTTGTGTATGTATTTTCAAGGTCATCTTTTATTCCCTTATTCATATTTTATATAGTTATTTTATAGTCTGTGTCTGGTAATTTCAGTATGTGAAGTCTTTTTAAATGTTTTTGCTATCTTATGTTCACTGTTTCTCACTAATGGTGTCTTATTTTCTTCTGTGCTTGTTATTTTTTAAAATGTGAGCTATTTTCCTAAGACTTTTACTTATTATTCTTTAAGGCTTAAATTGAAGATGGGTTCCTCCAGAGAGGACTGGCATTTGCTTCTGCCAGATGTCTGAAAGTACTATCAGTCATTCTTCTCAATTATCAGGTGAATACCTTCTGGGATCATCCAGGTAATATGAATTCAAGTTATATTTTTTTGTGTGCATAAGAGCTGGATTGTGAGTCTAAATTCTCAGATATGATTTTGCTTTTCCCCTCTCCACTAGGTGCCACGTTTAAGACAGTAATTTTCTTTGTAGAACATAGGGGAGAGGTGTGTATGCTACTAAGGGGCAAGTTTATTTCTAATACATCTTTACAGTAAGTGAATAATCCTTGGAACTGCAGCTTTCTGTGGGCATAGGGCAGGTCATGGGTTTTGTCTTTTATAAGGCCATGAACACCAAAGCTCATGTTAACTGGATTTGGCAAATGCCCTTGGGGTCATTTGGAGTGAAACTCTCTATCTAGGTTTCTGCCTTCATTCCAGTTTTGAACTACTAATTTCTTTATTACCAGTTAATCAATACATTTAATAGAATTTAAAACATTTTTCCAGGATTTTTGTTTCCAGTGTGATCACTGAGTGACGTATATAAGCCATGATATTGCCAGAAATACAAGCCTATATTCTTTGTATTTTATTATCCAAATTTTCATTGAGGGATATTTAAGACAAATAATATTAAACAGAAATACTTAAAATCAATATGTAAATACTTTGCAAGAAAATCTGTAGATTTTTCAAATAGACTTTTTTTTTTTAATGTTTATTTCTTTTTGAGACAGAGAGAGACAGAGTGTGAGCTGGGGAAGGGGCACAGAGAGAGGGAGACACAGAATACGAAGCAGGCTCCTGGCCCTGAGCTGTGAGCACAGAGCCTGACGCAGGGCTCAGACTCACGAACCCCGAGATCATGACCTGGGCCCAATCGGATGCTTAACCAACTGAGTCAGCCAGGCACCCCAGACTACTTTTTTAATATAAAAAAATTTTAATTTATTTAAATTATTTTAATGCTTACTTTTTAGGGAGGGAGAGAGAAAGAGTACGAGTGGGGAAGGGGCAGAGAGAGAAAGAGACACAGAATCTGAAGCTGGCTCCAGGCTGAGTTGGCAGCACAGAGCCCAACACAGGGCTCAAACTCATGAACTGTGAGATTGTGACCTGAGCTGAAGTCGGATGCTTAACTGACTGAGCCACCCAGGAGCCCCTAATATAAATTTTTGGTTGGGTGCTTACCACATATCTAGTTGATGTCTATTAATTATTTTATTTATTTATTTATTTATTTATTTATTTATTTAGGGAGTCTGGGGATGCACATGTGCTTGAGTGGGGGAGGAGCAAAGGGAGAAAGAGAGAGAGAGAGAGAGAGAGAGAGAGAGAATCTTAAGCAGGCTCTGTGCTGTCAGCACAGAGCTTGACATGGGGCTTGAACCCACAAACCATGAGATCATTACCTGAGTGGAAACCAAGAGGCGGACACTTAACCGACTGAGCCAGCCAGGCACCTTGTAGATGTCTATTATTTTGTTTTATTAAATTGAAGATTATTATTGTTCTACAGTGCATTTAGCCTTTGAACCACTTATCTGTTGGCTTAAATTCACTTAAGCTGATTTGTGAGATTATACTATATAACAATTTCAAAAATCTCTGTGATTTAGAACAACAAATATTTATGATTCACTCTTGCTTCATGTTAGTAGCTGCAGGTCAGCTGCTGGTGTACTGCTCTAAAGGTCAGTTTCAGGTCTGCTCCACATATTTTCTCATTCTGAGACCCTATTTGGAACACACCTTTCTCATGGCCAGGCAGCACAAGACCAAGAGATTGACCTGAATGTTGCACTCAAAAAAGCAGTTGGCATGTGTTACATCTGCTCATAAGCCATTCGTTAGAGCAAGTTACATGGCCAAGAGTAATAACATAATCTACCAAATCTATCTTCAAAGTTGTATTGAATATCTTATTTATGTTTGAGGTTGCTGTTAATCTTCTCTGGGAAAATGAGGATTTTAACCTAAAATCTTCATTAGCAATCTTTGGCAACATAAATGTCTAAATGGATAGGCAAAAGTAAAACAAAAAAACAGAAAACAACTTCAAGCCAATCTCTCTCATTCTAGGTCAGGGATGATGCATATTCTGTGGGAAAAATTATCGTGCCTGTCAGTGCTTTAACTGATTTGGAAAAAGAACTTCTCATTGTCAGAAATGTACAATGAATTAAACACTAGGCGTAAGAGATTCTTACTGGAGTTAAAATGGAATAGTTATAATAAAATTGGACAATTATATTAAAAAGTTTTATTAAAAATATTATTCTCAAAATAATTTTAAGAGTAGCAAACTTGCAAGGTATGTAAACATAGCAAATGGGAGTTTTAGGATATTTTTCAGTTATAGCACAGGATCACACATTACAGTTTCTGTTTATGTTGTGATTACATCAAAATGCTAGCTTGATCATTTCCTGAAATCATACGATATTAGATGTGAAAGGATCTGAAAAGTATGTATTTCTCATTTGCAATGTATTGATACATCATTTTGTTGCAATCAATTGTGAGGTATGTCAAAATCATCATTCATGACAAGCAACTATTACTAGCAACAGTTAAAATACAATTACAAAAGATACACTTACATTTGTTGTCCCATAATATCTTCACTTTCATGAACTTGCATTGACTTTTTTTGAGTGTGGTTGATAGCAGTTACAGGTAGTCAGACTAGACAATAATTTGCATAATCCTGGCTGTTTGTTTCCAATGTGAATATCATTCACTGAAAAAAAAAAAGGTTGAATAACATTGGTTAAACAGCATATAGTCCAACTCCCTACTTTTTAAAAAAATTAATTTATTTATTTGAGGGGGGGGGTGGGGAGAGAGAGAATCCCAAGCAGACTCTCAGCCATCAGTGTGGAGCCCGATGCAGGCCTTGAACTCACAAACTGTGAGATCATGACCTGAGCTGAAACCAAGACCTGTGCCAAAACCAAGAGTTGGATGCTTTAACCAACTGAGCCACCCAGGCGCCCCCCCCCCCAACTCCCTACTTTTTATCAGAGCTTGATATGCAGAGAGTAATTCATCCAGTCACACATCTAATTAGCAGAGTCTGTAAACCACCACCACCTTGCTTCCAGAACGGTGCTTTCCGTTCCAACAAAAGACTGTTTATTTTCAACAACCAATAGAAGAAATTTGGGCTGACGCAGGAGAGGATTGTCAAGGAGATTTGCCTTATTTTACTGATCTGTAGTTTTAGTTCCCAGAGTAAAGGAAAAGAACCAGAGAAACAGAGCCCAGAGGGTATATTTTGCATGTTATTTGTGCTCCAAGAACATTCTTTTTCAAATCTATTTGATTGCAACTCACACTAAGAAACACAGTTTAAATCACAACATAGGACACACTCTTATTCTTCCCCACAAATGAAACAAAAATTTCACAAAGCAATTTCTTGTCCACACTAAATGTGTACTCTGAGCGTTATATTCTATTCATTCCAGCCTATTTGTTAAAAAATAAAATTGAATTTTAAGTCAATTTAAAAAATAGTGCTCTAGAAAATAGAAGACATTTCAGTCTGATGCCAAACTCCAAAGTTACTGAGTTAGTGTCATTCACACAATAATAAAACTTTTCTCGTATTTATTTGAACTACAAATACAGTATCTCAGACTTCAGAACAGAACCTGTAGAATCTTTCCCTCATTGGAACACCAGCTCATTACAGTATCTCATAGATTCCAAGACCCATTGTTTCTCACATTTTAACATCTATGAATTTCAGATGTGTCCTAAAAAGTATCAGTGGCTTTGCATAGTTTAAATGGCAGTATTTTTCTTTCTTCACATGAAATAACGGTGAGTCCTAAAGTCTATTTCTTAGTGTGTCATGAAATACATTGATAATTACGATCATATAGGCCAAACTCTATTGGTTATTCAAGTATCCAGGTGATCAGAATGCTTTTTGAGGTCTTGTTAAGAAAACGTAATGAGGGCATAAAACATGCTTAAGCAAAAACCCTTAGTTCTGGGCCAGAAGGAAAAATGACTTACAAACTGAGAAAACTTTCTCATGTGCTTGCATGGTTAGCAGGGTTTGATTATGATCTTTCTGCTTTTCTACTTCCTTCATTTCTGTATTGTTACTTTCCTCTGGCGATTGGCATTTCTATTCTTTTCCTCTCATCACCAGCGGTAGGCGGGGAGAGTTCCTCGGACCTGGGTTTAAAAGGAAAGCAAGTTTACGTCCAAAAGTTGGGTACTTAAAAAAAAAAAAAGATTAGGCTTTATTTTAAAATTGCAACGAATTGCCAAATCCTGTGGATCTGTTTAAACTGCCACCAACCTAACACATTGTGAGACTTAATGACTGTAGAACTGGCACGAAGGATGCTGAACCTGACTAGGAACAAAAATAAGTTCGCTAGGCTATTTTCATCCCAGCGTGATTGAGACACACCATCCTTTCCTTAAAAAAAAC
>NW_024412413.1:42260056-42360392 GCF_014898765.1 Herpailurus yagouaroundi
AAAAAAAAAAAAACAAAAAAAAAACAACAAAAAAAAACAACCAAAAAAAAAAAAAAACAAACTCTAATGAGGAAGACAGTAAATTAAATGCCACAATTAACGTGGTACTAGAAATAGGAACAATTTGTTACTGCTTTTCAAGCCAGACACCACGATGCCTTCTTTTTTCCTTTGTCTAAAACTTTAGTCTAGCGGAGGCTGGGGAGGCGGGTCTCAAGCTCGGGCCTCCGGGCCTCCGAGTGGGCGTGGGGTCCTGGGCCAATACCAGTGAGCTCTATTGTGCAGTCTTCTCAGGTTAGGCAGGGCCGTGCAAGACCGGTCCAGACCACGCCTCAGTAGATCACGGGCGGGCGGCGGTGGGCTCGAATCCCGAAGCCGCCCTCGGGTGTGCGGAGGCAATTCGGATGCGATAAGACTCTGGCAGAACTAGGTGTTGACAGTTGTTCCCGCGCGACTCCCTCCCGGCCCGCCGGGGAGGCGTCTCCGCGGCCGCCTCCGCGCGCCGTCACGTGACGGGAAAGAGGGGGGGGGCTGGTGGCTGGAGCCCGCGAGCTGGGGGCGGGGCCTGGAGGGGGAGGGCGCCCGAATGTAGAGGATCTTGGCTGCTGTGGGTGCTGAGAGAGGCGGCGACGCGGCGCATGACAACATTAGGCCGCGACGCGCTCGGGGCCAGGCGGTGGTGGGAGCTGTAGCCCGAGTGGCTGCAGCGTTAGCTTTCGCCGCGGCAGTGGTCGCAGCCAGTAGCGGGCGGACGGAGGGAAAGTGGAGCCCGCCCTGGCCAGAGGACCGCGGGCCGCGAGTTCCCGCCCCCCTCGCGGGCTGAGCGGCAGCGCCTCCGCGGCCGCGAGCCAGCGCCCTCGGTCTGGGCTCGCGCCCTAGCTGCCTCCGGCGACAGCAGCCGAGAGAAGTTGGGGTCCGCCCGGCCGCGTGCAGGGCCCCGGAGGAATCGGCCTGCTCCTCCCCGCCTCTCCGGGGGCTCCGCACCGGTGAGTGTCACGCCGGTCCCTGGGTCGGGGGGGGGGGGGGGGGGGGGGGGGGCGGGTCCGCACCCCTCCGGGAGACTGCACCCCCATCCCCACGTTCTGAGCTCGGGCCAGTGGGGACTCCCCGAGCCGGAGAGTTCCTCTTTGGCTCCTTTGTCCCTTTTCGGAGTGGGGGATTCCAAAGGCTGGCGGGGGTGGAGTATTTTGGGGCCCACAGGACGTGCGTCTGCAAACCTTACATAGCCGCGGAAGGGGCGGTGGGGGGGTGGGTGGGTAAGAGCATTTTGACTGCCCCGAGTGACTCTTCCCGAAGTTTGGGCCGACCTCGGGGTCTCGCCGGAAGCCCCCGCCCGGGGGAGAGCTGGCGCTTTGTCACTTGGTGCGGTTAAGGCGAGGCTCCAGTTTTCCTGTGACAGCCCTAGAAGAGGCTGTGCCGCGAACCGCAGACCGCACCCGCCCTTGCAGAGCCGACACGGTGACACGGTGTTGTTGCTCTCAACTCAGTTCCTGTGGCCTCCGTGTAACATGGGAGGAAGGCGAAGCCTTTGCTGTACTTTTAAATGTATTGTTTGTTTCCAAGCCTTTTCTCAAGGGTGGAATCCGGTTCTAAGGAGCTTCCAATGGAGCATGCTTCTGGTTCATTGAGCCACCCACTCAAGACCAGCTGAGTGAAGCAACAGTACTTACAGATTTTCCATTCACAAAAGTCATTTAACACACTCTTCCTTATGAAAGACATCTGCCTTGGGGAACTTGCCTAATTTCATTTTATCTAAATGCTGTTTGAAATAATAGATAACTTGGGCGCCTATTTAAACAGATGGGAAAACTTCTCTAACTTATGGTGTAAGCATATTTGCGTTCAATAGTTTAATGAAGTTTTTGCCTTTCTAATCCTAGAGGAGCTGAGTGACTTCTAATTAGTATTAGAATGTCCCATGTATGGTAGGGTTATTAGTTTTTACTTATGCCCCCTGAAACTTAGCCTCAAATAATGCCACTTTAGGTCTTTTCAGATAATCATTTAAAACAGGTTTGGTGTGTGTGTGGTTGTTTTTGTTTGTTTGTTTGTTTGCTTTTTGTTTTTTGTTTTTTGTTTTTTTTTTTTTTTTGGTTTTTTGTTTTTGCCTCCCTTAGGATTCCAAAGAAAGCAAGGATTGTGGAGAGACATGGGTGAATTGCTTGTTAGGGCCTCTTCATTCCATCAGGTGTTATCTAAAGTTGATCATGCTTAGCGACTATGGTCAATTTTTATGCTTGCTAGAACCTGTTTTACAGTGAAATTAAGATCATGCTAGTTTTATAGAACAGGTTGGGGAAGGGAGAGTAAGGCTATGCAGTTTGTCCTTTATAGAAGATATAGCTAATTTTACATATTTGTTGCCCCTTTTTTGTTAGTAACTGTGTATGAGATGACTACAATATGCCTGTTCAAAGTGCTGGGAAAAGGAATAGATGAAACATAAGAATTACTTTTTAGGTCTTTAATTATGGAGATTAGGTTGTTGCGGTCAATTTCCATGTGAACCGTTTGAGCCACAATACGTTACAGCTGCTTAGAAATGGTTTGATTAAAAATGGCTATGGTTTATTTCTTATTGAATATTAGTGTGGTGTCTGTGATGGAAAAGATGCTGCTGTCATTTTTCAGTTAGAATATTATTACATTTTGGAGGCAATCAGATGTGTTTCTTATAGCACATTTATGGCACTTATAAATTTGGCCTTGTTAAAGAACAAATTGCAGAATTTCTTTAGTGAGTACTCCTCCTACATTTAAACTTGGTTTAGAAATAATCCTTCAAGAGCAGGTTCCTTAGAGCATGGGTGACAAAATAGGAATTGATGCTTAGATGTAGTTTTCAAATTTTGTGGAAAATTATTATGCTAATAGCAACACCTGAAGTATTATATTTGAATATAATACCCCAAGCTGAACACACTTATAGCAATGATCTTGGAGCATCAAGAGTTCAAAAGTAGAAGGCGTAAGTCCTGCTTGTGCCTTGTGAATATGGCGTACATGTAATGCATATATACAATTTGAATTGAAAAGCCTCTGAGTACTGCATAATGAAGGTGGCTGGGTGCAAGGAGATTGGTGGAGATGCTTGATTGGAGCAGTTGTAGCTAAAGTATCATTTTCTTGTGGATACAACTCAGGAAGGGATGTCTGGACTAACCTGTAGAGGTAGATTTCACGTCCATGTGTGGGAAACCCCTGAGAGATTTTAGATCTGTCCTTTCTATCTTGGTTCCCCATTCCATTCCCTCATTTTCTCGAAGGCATGAAGTTGAAGGTCTGATCTGAGAGACCTTCCAGACTTCTTCCTCCCTGAAAAAGTTTTATCAAGTATGCAAGGGAGAAAGCTTTCTTCAGAGGCCTTGTAGGAAATGAATGCTTGTCCTTGATCATACTCTTACACCCCATGTTATTTTTACCTTTTTTAAAGTTGCAAACCCTGTAAACCATCTATGATAGCACAGGCCTGTCTTTTTTGCTCACCATCCACTCTGCAAATGCTTAATAGTTACTGAATGAAAACATACAGTTCCAGATATATAACAGGAGAATGAAAAGGAGTGTGTGATAATGTAGTCCGAAATAGATACAAGGAGTGAGGTGATAAGGAAGGATGTTGGATTAGGAGGAAGGGAGCAGGTCATAACTGGGAAACTTTCTTAGAAGAGGTAATTCGTGAGTTGGGTTTTGCAGAAAGCTGTATGTCTGAAGATAAGCAGGTGTTTTAAGGGGGTAGACAGCATGAACCAAAGCATTTAAATTGAACTGGGTAATCATGGGATTAATAAGCTCAGTGAGTCTTTTTTGGTAAATTATGAATAATTTTTCTTCCCCTTATAACTGTTCTCTCTCCCAGATAAAAAGATTGGCACACTTTATAAGAACTAAGATGTAGAGTACTTGAGTTTTGGAAGTGACAGTGGTATACTGAAAGCAAGAGCATTGAACTAGGGGGTTCAGAAAATTTGAAACGGATTTCTGATTAAATCTTATACAAGTAAGTGCCTTTGGGCAAATCACTGGGCCTTAGTTATCTCATTTGTAAAAGGAAGACCATAATCCTTATCCCATATGGTTATTGGGAGAATGAAGTTTCATAATGTGTATGGAAGTGCCTACTTCAATATCTAAGACATAGAACTTTATGTTAAATTGTTTAAAATGGATCTTTGTCTTTAGATTATTAAAAAATATTTTGGTGTATTTATCATGACCTCATATCTACTTGATCTTTGAGTTGACCCTTTAAATTACCTTTAAATTTATAAGTATCAAAATTTTAGATGCTTAGTTTTCTTTCAGTCAAGCATAATGTTTTCTGTCAGAAATGAGGCTTGTTTCATTTTAATGTTACCAGGAAAAATGCTAGATGCCTTAAATTTTTAAAGCTGTAAGTAAGGGATACGTGTGGCTGAAAATCTGAGCCTTTAGGCTTTTCTTCTTTATAGAATTTGTTTTTGAAGAAATAGTCCATGCCTATCATGTCATGTGTTCATTGTTGTGAAGACACAGGGGATTTTCCTGCTATTAAGGAAAAAAAAAATTACCCAAAACATCCTCTATGTTTTTGGTGATTTGAATGACTATAAACTATGGTGGATCTCTACCTGTGTGCTTTATTTTAGAATTCAGTATTTTTTGAGTAGGCTAATGGACTTCTGTATCATTTCTTATCTAAGCTTTTTGCTGTGGTAGCTATTTGGTTATGAATCTCAATTTTTCACTACACTTTGTGAACTCTTTGTAGTGTTTATAATCCTTGGAGCAATCTGTCCTTTGTATAATATTTGGAAGGGAATTTTATTATTAAAAAAAAAAACAAACTAAAAAAAGTCTGGAGTTTTGAAATGATAAAGACACCAGTTACTACCTTCCATATTCACAAACCACCAAAGAAAAGAGGAAATGGTTTTGGGGTTGGAGACTCTTTTCACATAAAAAGGAGAAACCTTTGATTTAGGATTGTTAAAAACATGATGGATTCAGAAGGAGATTGTTAGAGCTCCTGCAGGTAGCTTAGTAGGTGTTGTTGCTGGTAATACTACTACTACTAACAGCTGATATGTGTTGATTGCTATGTACCAGTTACTAGTTTGAAGTATTTGCCATGTTGGGGTACCTGGGTGGCTCAGTCAGTTGAGCATCCGACTTCGGCTCAGGTCATGATCTCATGGTTCGTGGGTTCGAGCCCCACATCGAGCTCTGTGTTGACAGCTCAGAGCCTGGAGCCTGTTTCACATTCTCTCTCTCTCTCTCTCTCTCTCTCTCTCTCTCTGTCTCTCTCTCTCTGCCCCTCCCCCACTCACACTCTGTCTCCCTCTGTCTCAAAAATAAATAAACGTTAAAAAAATTTTAAAAAAAAGAACATAGTGGATATAGTATTTTTAAGGTGACTTGTTAAAATTTTTTGAATTCATACTTTTTTAGGGTAAGACTGAAGTACAGACTTAGTACGGAGGATTTTTATATAGTAATATTTGAGGGTCACAAATCTGTAATTGAAATCTATCCTATTGAAATTTTTCACCACTGAAAAAGCAACTTGTGTTTTGACTGCCAAGTGCCACAGTAGTTTATCAGATTACATAATTTCTTACAGAGAAGACTCGGGCCCCTGTGGAAATTATGAAATCTGGGTAGGTAAGTTTTGATGGTGTGGGAATATGGTAGGTCTGGGGAGAGACCAGTCCACTCTAAGTAGCATTATCTGGGTTAGAGTAAACAGGTAGAACACCTTGATCATGAGGGCGCAGGTACATTTTTTAAGTACAGATTGGGGGTGAGGGAATTCTGAAGACCAGCTTTGCTACTGTATATTTTTGCCTGTTTTGACTGTAATAGCACTTAAAATCAGCAAGTCAAAAGTAAAGAAAAAACAATGCTGTGCATCATAGTGGGGAGTTTGTAATAGTTCCTAGCCTGTTTTGCAAGATGTGGGGGCTTTATAAATATTTATTAATGATCATAGAATTACTCTCTTACTACCTATTATTTTATAAATCTAAGGCCGAATAGCATAGGCTCTGGAGCCAGACTACTTAAGTTCACAACCTGCACAGCCTCTTATTAGCTTATTGCCCTGTACGTGGTCTGGTGCTGACATGGCAGAAGAAGATGGTATATTTAGGCAGAGTAGGGCCCAGAGTTTTCCATGGTTCTTATGTAGTATGAAAGAGATCTAGAAGTTCTCACATAATCCTAGTGAAAAAAATAGAAGTTAACAGAGTGGGAGCCAGCAAGCTTGTCATGAGGCTACTATTGTGAAGGGAGAGACCATGCAGTAATTGTTGCGGGGGGAGGGCAGCTCTGTAAGATTCAGCTCAGTGCCCACCACAGTTGGTACTCCCTCTTGCTGTAGTATAGTTAACACTGGGAAGTAGTTGCTCAGCTAGGAGTGCATTTCTGTCATTCTCTCCTCTACCCTTGTGATCCTTCCCTGCATCTAGGTGGGGCCATGTATGTGACTGATTTTCACTAGTGGAATGTGAATGGAAATGATGTGTTTTCACTTTAGCATAGAGTGACAGAAAAGCAGGTGTTCTTTCTCCAACTTTTTTTTTTTCCGATCCAAGGAACCAGGAGCACTTAAGAGGGTGGTAGAGCCATGAGATTGGAAGGATTTAGAGTCCTTAAATTACCATGTGGAAGAAAGCTGTACATCAAAGAGGAGTGTACCCATAATAGATTGTAATTTTAATGAGAGATTTTAAATGTGTAAAGTTAATGGAAGATCTGGGGTTTGTTAAGCAGCTAGTATTGCTTTAACTGTAAGCTTGGGCTGCCTAGGATAGGTAGTTGAGCTCCTAAGAATATCCATACCAGCAAGAGCTGAGGTGGGACCAAGTTAATAGATCCACTGGATATTGTTATAATATTCTCATCAGCATGTGCCGTTATGACTCTCCTAAAACTCTGAAGCCCATGAGGACCCAGAGGGCATGGATCTACATTTAGATCCATCATAATACTTCTTGTGCCCATGAATGCTCTGTGCTCAGACACCATTATAAGAATGAGAAGCCATGAGAAACTATGAAAGTTCTTTTATAAAAGTCTGAAGAGTTCCCTCAAAACAGGTTTCTCCATCTTGGCACTACTGATATTTTGAGCTGGATAATTCTTTGCTGTGAGTGGCTGTCCTGTGCATTGTAGTATGTATAGCAGCATCCCTCTATCCATTACATGCCGCTAGCACCTCCCCTTGATCATACAACCAAAAATGTCTCCAGACATTGCTAAATGTCCTCTTGGGGGCAAAATTGCCCCTGGTACAGAACCACTATCTTAACCAAGTTAAGCTGAAAGAAATTACTTTAAAGTGAAAGACACTTAGCTTTATTTAAAAGACTTTTTCTCCTCTTAGGAGAGAGGTAGAGTTCATGGGAGAGGTTTGTTTCTGAACATGCAAAAAAGGAAGCTATGTTGTTTTTGTTTTCTTTTTCTTTTATTTTGACAGAGATAGAGACAGAGAGAATGAGTGAGTGGGAGAGGGGCAGAGAGAGAGGGAGTGAGAATCCCAAGCAGACTCCAAGCTCAGCATGGAGCCCAGTGCAAGGCTTAATCCCATGACCCATGGGATCATGACCTGAGTCAAAATCAGTTTCCACTTTCCCTCAATTCTTTGGCATAGTGTGCTTTATATTGTATTCCCTATTTATCTGGAGTTGCCTCTAATTCTGCTTCAGTTTGCACTAGTTGCTTTTTAAGTCTCTTCTGGGAACTTCCTTTTGGTGTACTCTTGAATCCATTCTATTTTAGATCTTTTTTTCTAAATTTACTTGATCTTTTTTCTGGAGTCCTTGAGTAACTTCCTGAAAAAGTGTGTTTGATGGGTAAACTTCTAACTTATTCTATGTACAAATTGTCTCCATTCTATTCTAACATTTGACTGATAGCTGGGCACAATATTGTAGGTTGCAAGTAATTTTCCTTTAGAACTCTGAAAGTATTGCTTGGTTGTCTTCTAGCATCCAGGGGTGCTGATTAGAAGCCATATGTTGGCTAATTCACTATTTTTTCAAAGATGATTTGTTTTTTATTCTGTCCTAATAAAGATTGTTTTTGTTGTTGTTGTTGTTAAAGTTTATTTTTGAGAGGGTGGGAGGGGCAGAGAGAGAGGGAGAGAGAGAGAGAATCCCAAGCACAGAGCTGACAGCACAGAGCCCATGCTGGACTTGAACTCATGAACCGTGAGATCATGACTTGAACCGAAATCAAGGGATGCTTAACCAGCTGAGCCACCCAGGTGCCCCTAGGTTGTTGTTTTGGTTATTTGTTTTAGGCACTCTGTTGTTATTGTCTAAATGAGAGTCTTCAATTCTCAGAAATTCTCTTAGGTCTTTGTTATTTTCCAACCTTCACTTTTTTGTTTGCCTATGTGCTCTTAGGTAGGCAGGTATTTTCTCTCTTGGATTGATCATCTTTGTCTCATTTTATTTTCATATTTTGTGATTCTTTGTTCAGGGGATTTTTTCCCCTAGTTTTTTTGTCTGATATTTTTGGGTGGGTAATCTGTGGATTTTCTTGTTCTGTTTTTCTTTTCCTATCATTCTTCTCTGTTTTATGTTGTAATACTTGCTGCTCTTAGTTTCAGAATATGTAAAATAGGTTATTGAAACATAAGGTTCTTTTGTGTTTCTTCAATTATCTCTTTTTCCATTCTGGTCACTTTCTATGTTTGTTTTTGTAATTATTATTTTTCATGATTAGTTTTCCTTATATCCTTGGTGGTTTTTGGTTGTCCATTCATGTTTAGAAAGAAGGACTGGGCTTCTGGTCTGAGTCTCCCCTCTCCCACCCTGTTCCTTGGACTGTTTTCCCTACTAGTTTTTTCTTTGAATAGGAACTCTAGCCACAGCATTTCAGGCCTGGACAGTACAAGGTAGGGCCTGTGTATTGGCAAGCATTGTTTTAGGGTACGAGAGAGAGGAGCTAGTTTCCAGCCTGTTGGCCCTCTAAATGCCAGATGAAAAGGGTTTATTACTCTACCAGCATCCTCACTTTAGTTTTTCCTAGTCATTTATCTTCTAGAAAAGCAGAATGTCTTTTTGCCTGGGGG
The DNA here is from genome assembly GCF_014898765.1 of Herpailurus yagouaroundi. Taxonomy (NCBI): domain Eukaryota; kingdom Metazoa; phylum Chordata; class Mammalia; order Carnivora; family Felidae; genus Herpailurus; species Herpailurus yagouaroundi. The sequence continues at coordinate 42,269,121 of NW_024412413.1, forward strand.
TAAATGTTGCCCTTAGTTGTTTAGGTGCTTGCTTGGAGATGGGGGATGGGAAATGTAGTTGTTCTCATACAGTCAAGTAACATTTAATTCTGTTTTTTACCCCACAGTTTTCACCCTTTGCTGAATCGTTTAGTTTGCAATCATGCCTCTCTTGGGTCCTGTCACACATATGGGTTCCCACCCTTTTGTGTCACTCTTAAAGGGTATAACGGGCGTGTGGTTTTCTCTGCTTGTTATGTCAAGCTATACACACACACACACACACACACACACACTACCCCTATTTCCAATTTTAAATTTATTTGCTCTTATGGCTTTACTTCTTTCTGTATGGACTGTATGAATTTTTATTTCAATGGGATGGAGTAACTGGAGGGAAATTTTATATTTAGTCCATCGTCTTTTATTAGAGTCCTTTTCTAGCTTCTTAAATGTCAGATATGTAGAAGTATTGAATTATTTTTTTTAAATGCAGGCTTATTCATAGAAATTGTGATCATGATACTATGTTAAAATATAATGATGTTCCTTCATTAGTGATTTGTATAGGTGTTTATATCTGTATGCCAGTTGGTCCTAAAACTTGTACTCCTTTTGAATTCTTGTTTGCTTCTTAGTTTTTCTGATTCCCCTTTTGTTGTCCTCTATCCTGGTTTGCACATGTCATTATGATTCTCTGCCATTTCTTCTTTGTTATTTGGAAACTGAATGAGACCATTTAAAATTGTGGATAAAATATTGACTTTGCTCCAGAGAATAACATAATAGCTTTAAGCCCATGGCTCTTGTGATATTTTGATTACTGAGAAATGTTATTTTCTGTGTCTTCACTGTGTCCAGATAGGTGAGGGCTTATTCTTTTATATTTATTTCTCTCCCTTAATTGTTATAGCTACTTTGGTTCAGTAGTTACTGATATTTTTCTCTATTTTCCTTCACTTCTACCTTATAATCTTTGGTGCTTTAAATGTTGAACTTAGGGGCTTCTAGGTGGCTCAGTTGATTAAGCATCCAACTCTTGGTTCCAGCTCAGGTCTTGATCTCAGGGTTGTGAGTTCAAGCCCCATTTAGGGTGTGAAACCTACTTAAAAAAATGTTGAACTTAAATTGCCTAGCTAGTTCATTGAAGGCATTAATTTTTATCTCCTTCTTTCATTTTATAGTCATAAAATTTCTTTAACCTGTTCTCTTTTTTATTCCCATTCTTTACTGAATCTTTAGATATCAGATTGATTGATTGTAAATTATCCTGGGGAAATACATTTAAATTTATCTATTTCTTTCCCCTCTCTTCTGTGGTATTGCTGCATTTCCCCATTATTCTTGTTACATTTTCTCTTATGACTTTGTAATTCTTTCTTCTATAGCTATGATATCTGCTGCTGAAATGTGTGTGTATGATTAGAATCATAATTCTCCTGCAATCAAGTTTTTACAATTTAGATTTTAAAAATGCTGACTACTTTGCATTTGAAATCCTGTCAGAAGGCTGTGATATGGAAGGCTTAAACCCCCAGATTTGGTCTGATTATATATTATGGGAACTACACAGTAAATACTTAATTGGAATTTAAAGTAGCTTAGGAAATAAGTCAGCTCTTTATTTGCCTAATACAGGGGAGGTCAATGTTGTAAATATTCCCTAATACAGTGGACATCTATTTACTGATTATTTTGTGAACTTTTTTTATATTCTCTGAAACTCTTGATTTTTAGAATTCAGAGATTGGACTAGGTAGTGGTTATAGGTCTTTTGCTTTACTTTTTTCACATATCCTTAACATTTTCAGGTATCTACTATCACAATTTCCTTCTTGATTGGCTTGTTACGGTGTCCTTTACTGTTTCTAGTATGTTTAGAGTTTTGGTACTTTTTCTTAGACTTCCTGAAATTTCAAAATATAATCTTTAGTATTATATAGGTAATATTTAACTGTTTTCAAAGGTTTTATTGTTCGGGGGATTATGGTTTTTATATCTTTATTTTCCCAAGAATTTATGATTATGATGTAGGAATTAAAAAAAAATAGCCTTTCATTACTGACAAAAAATTCAGGAAAAATGGAGATACACTTAAAAGGTTGATTGCTTAACATATTTAACATTTTAACTAGCAAGGTCTCATGTATTTGGTTATCTTTGTGGTTTCTTTATTCACAGTATTGTAATTCACAGCCTCTTCAAACTCAAAAGTTGAAATTAGTGAAACATTTTGTGTCTGTGGGCAAAGTATGATTTTAATTAAATTCAGAAAATCTATGCTTTTTTAGTATTCTCTAAAAATATTTTCATTGTCATCATATTTATTAGTTTTCTTTTAGGAACAGGATTTTAGTGTAAGAATTATCTTTATAGTTTTTCATTTTTGGTAGTCATTCTTAAAGTGTTAAAAATTGTGTTGGTTCTCATAGATCCCTTTTGAATTGGCATGCAAAAGTATAATTATGTGTCTTGGTTCTCACATGATAAATTAAAGATGATGAGTACTTTGGTTGTGGTAATGTATACCTACAATTCAAAACCCAAAAGCATCTAGGCCAGAGTTAGGCACCCAGATACTCATTTTTCTTTCATGTCCAAGGTAGAAAACCATTCTCTGTCTGTATCAAAATATGAAGAAACTGATTTTGGGATTGAATAAGAAAGTCAATACCAAAATTTTTTGAGATTGTCTTGAATTAACTTTAGATTTTGAATTTTAAAATGTTGATCCTTGATAAGAACCCTTAGCTTAAGTATGGGCATTAATTTTACTTGTAGGAAACTAGGTAACTCGTTTGGTTTATTATAACCAGTTACCATACTTAATAAATGAGAAACACATTCATTTTTTCCTAGTATCTTGATTTAAGATAAGGTTCATATTTTTCTTAGAAAAGAACCTTTCAAGAAAACGAAATTTATGCATAATCAAGTAGTTTTAACTGTAATTTAAAATATTGTACCTAACTTTAAAAACAAAGACTTAAAATCCAAGAGAGACATTTAACCTGTAGGACTAAATTATTAATATATGATTGCCAGTATCCTATTTGCAAGCACTGTCCTTAAGTGGTCTTGATTTATTACTGTCTCAAAAATGCTCTTTGAGACCCTCTGTCACAGGCTTCGGCTACATAACATTACAAACACCAACTAATATAGTAAACCGATGCACTGGGAGAATAAGAAACCTGCCAGAAGTATTGTCTTTCCTACTAAGTAACTGTGTGACCTTGGCAAACCACTTGGTCCTGTGGATCTTAGTAAAATTGAGAGCTTGGAACAGATAGCCGCTTAAGTTCTTTTGAGGATTCCTTGAAAATGTTAAGGGTTAGAATTCTAGTCAGATGATATACTATGTAATATAATCTTTATAATAGATGTGAAATAGATGGCATTATTCCCATTTTTAGCAATGGTGTGATTCATGTTGTACAGACTCCATATTTAAGTAGCATGCTCAGTCATGTAGCTACAAAGAGGCCAAGCCGGAAGTTGAATCTTGGCCTATCTCATTTTATATTCATATTCTATTTAGTGAACCAAACTGCCTCCGCAAGCCATGTTGTGACAGTAGACCACCAGATTTTATTCCTAAAATTTATTTCATTTTTTAATCTTTAGTTTGTAGTAAATGTGCTTATGCTTTACAGCATCTGTTATTCAAGAAAACCAGAAGTCACGGGTCAGGCCTATCCATGAATTGTGCCTAAAGTAGAAATATGACCAATTTTTAAATATACTAGAACTTATGTGTCTAAGAGATAACTGGTGTTCACAGTTATTTAGATTTATTTCAGTAATGTTGTTCAAAAACACTTTTGGAACTATTCTTTCTGTGTTTCTTTTGTTTCCTCAGTCACATTCTTTTAACCTACATTCTGTGGTGGCAAATGACATTTTTTTGAGGATGGATTTGATACACGGAAACAGTGGGAAGTCATTCTAGACCAAGTCTCATACATAAAATTAGGGATCAAAATAAGGAATGACATTTTTAGTTAAAAATCAGAAGACCAAAAGGGATGAAACGTATCACTGTAATGTCACTTGGAAGGTGGTTAAGAAAGAGATTAGAAAAGAGGAGTTCCAAAATTGTTTTGTGTGATGACAACTTGGAATATCCCCTAAAAATGACTACTCTGAATGGAGTTAACCTTTATTTGGATGTAAATTCTGCTTTGTTAAAGTTACATCTTAAGATAGTTATACCTGTTCTGCTTGCCACATAGGTTAGTACTATGCCGACTTAGCATGCACTTTATTATTACTTTTTTAATTTTTAATTTTCTTTTGGTGGTGGGCACAGTTTAATCCACTTCATGCAGACACTGACCCACCTGCTCAAGGAGCTTCAAAATACATTGAACCACCTAGTGTCTGTCCCCCACCTCCCCGCAGACACAGAAAGACACTTGGCTGAATGAGGTTGGGGTCTGAGGTTCCAAATGCCTCCATTGTGGGACAAGGCAGCAGTGTGGGCCCAACTAGTAGTGGAGGCAGTGCCCTTTCTCCCCAGAGGAGAAGTGCAGAGACAGGGCTTAGGCCCCAGGCAAGGAGGCCTCATTCTCACTGTGGTTGGCAAGGTAAGCCAGACAGGGTCCTTCCAGGTCGGCCTGCCTGGCTGTGGGCTGAAGCTCTGGGGAGGCGCAGGGGCCAAGATGCCACTGGGGCAGGCTAGGCAAGGTGGGCAGCAGTGCCCTTGGGTCCTGGGCACCTGATGCTCAGTCCTGGCCTTCATCTGAACACCACTCGAGAGCATGGTCCTTGTGTTTAGCATGTACTTTAGAGAAGAAGAGTTGAATGAATTACAGACAGCAGATATTCTTTCTGTTTTAAAGGAGATCAGAGTGTATAGAACATTTCTTTGCACACTACTTGAATTTTTGGTCATATTAATATTTGTGGTTATCCATATATAGGTTTAATTCTGAACAGGTACTCCCATCTCATTTCCTGGCATGAACTAAAACTACTTCTGTTGCTAAGTCTGGATGTACTCTTTGATGCAGGTATACATGTAAATTAATAATGCAAAAATTATCTTAGGCTGCCTTATACGCTTAAATATTAGTGAATAGGTTTTGGATATCAGTACTTTATTAGTGCAGTTAATAAACAGTATGCCTATATATCTTGTTGTAGAGGAACTTATGATAGGAAGATTTCATTTTACCTTTTGAAGGTGGTATTTTTCTTGATTTAAATTTCCAGGTAGTGGAATTTAATGAAACTTCCTCATTTGTAGACATTGGAGGATAGTAAAAAATGCCTGTAATCCCTTTTTAATAATACTTTTCCTTTTGGGATTTCAAAGTAATTTAATGTTATAGGACCATTAATTCAACAGATATTTGAGTACAGGTCACTATGCAAGTGGCTAAAAAAATTCAGAGGAGACTACACAGACATTGACCTCTTTGAGCTTGTGGTAGGGGCAAGGATGGGGAATAGACTGTAAACTGCTAATTGCACAATTCACTGTAATTATCATGTTGAGAGTGCTAAGAGGAAGAAATATAGGGTGATACAAGAATTTGCTGACCTAGTGGGGGAGGGGAGCCAAGAAAGGTGACTTCAGCTGAGGAAAAAAAATAATATTTCTGGCAGAACATTTTGTTTAAATATCCTGGAACAGCAAGGAACTTGGCTTTTGCTAGGAACTGAAAGAGTCCACTGTGGAGGGGTGTGTAAAAAAAAAAAAACAAACAAAAAAAACCCAAAAAACAGAAGGATTGATAGCAGTGTGGTGCAGTAGGCAAAAAACTGGGTCATGTAAGGCTTGATAGATCATGTTAAGGATTTTGATTTTTGTCTTAAGATCTCTTGGAAATGATTAGAATATGCTAAACAAAGGATCATGGTTTAGAATGATCACTCTGGATGCTATGTAAAGAATGGTTTGAAGGCAGGCAGGGCAGATGCTGGGAGACATATTATGTTGTGTTGAAATTAAGGTATCTGCAATTTATCCAAGGGAGAATCATGTAGGCCAGTGGTTCTCAAAGTGTGTTACCTGAGAATTAGAAATGCAGATTCTTGGGTTTCTGCTCAGACCTACTGAATCAAAAACTTAGGAGGTGGGGCTCGGAAATCTCTTTGTGAGCAAGCCCTCCAGATGGTTCTGATGCAGGTCGTTTTTGAACTTCTGTAGGTCATTAGACATGTTGTTTTGAATGTAGGAGAAAGTTCTAGACTGATGGTATGAATAGGGAGTTACTGCATGAAAGTGGTAGTTGAAAGTGAGGGGGTAGAGAAGAGGTTCCAACAGAAGGAAACCCTGAGACACTAAATTTAGACTCAAAGTCTTGGACAGAGTGAAGGGAGCTAGTGAAAGGATTGACTACAGGGACTAGAATGTCTGGAAAGTCTTTGAATAAGGGTGTGGCAAAGCAAGCATTAAATTTACCAATGAATGATCTTTATGTGATTGTAGTGGAATTACAGTTGAGCACCAGTGTCAACAGGTTGAAAAAGAAATGGGGAGAGGAGTGAAGGAAATATAATTTACTCATTTAACACCTACCCTACTCTTTGGACAGATATTTAATATTCCATTATTTCCATTATGGGAAATAAAAATAACATAGAGGACACCATGAGAAGTACCATAAATAATCTTGAGAGACAGCATGAGAGTCTGTGGAAAGCTATATAATCTCATTTTTTGAGCTCATTGATTCTGAAATTCATAATTTACATAGACGACTGAGCTCAAGTTTACCATTGTCTTTACCATGTTGCAAGGAATGCCATAGTAAAATAATAAACTATGTGGAGGAATGTTTAGCCTACTAAGAATTATGTTTTTTGGGGGCGCCTGGGTGGTGCAGTCGGTTAAGCAGCCGACTTCAGCCAGGTCACGATCTCGCAGTCCGGGAGTTTGAGCCCCGCGTCAGGCTCTGGGCTGATGGCTCAGAGCCTGGAGCCTGTTTCCGATTCTGTGTCTCCCTCTCTCTCTGCCCCTCCCCTGTTCATGCTCTGTCTCTCTCTGTCCCAAAAAAAAAAAAAAAAAAAAAAAAAATTTGAGAAAGAATTATGTTTTTTTGTTTTTTAATTTTAGCAACAGAGAGAGAGAACACAAGCAGGAGAGAGGGGCAGAGGGAAAGAGAGAAAGACAATCTCAAGCAGGCTCCACGTTCAGTGTGGAGCCTGACATGGGGCTCGATCCTAGGACCCTGGGGTCGTGACCTGAGTGGAAACCAACAGTCAGACGCACAACTGACTGAGCCACCCACATGCCCCAAGAATGTTTTTAGCATGACTAAAACCACTTTAGTAATATGCATTTATGTAAAAATAATTTTTAAATTACAAATACTCTTATTTATTACAAATATATTAATTTACTTTGTATTACTACTATGTATCTAAAGGAAAATGTCTTTAAATGAGTTTTATAATTCAGTCTTTTACTTAAATTATCCTATATGTTAGAACTATTCTAACACATAAATGTGCTATTCTTAAAGGATGACCACATTTAATGTGAAGACAAATTAAGATAATTTGAAGGTGAACCCCAATTACATAGTAATATCTTTGAAGCATATGTGTGCACACACTAACACTCAGGAGTGGGGTGGAGGAGAGACAGAGGGAGATTGAGACTTAAACCATTTTGAGATGTATTTCCTTTTCTGGAAGTATGTATTTGTCTAAATTTTATTTTTATTTTTTAAGTGGGCTCCACACCCAATGTGGGGCCCAAACTAATGACCCCCAGATCAAGAGTTGCATGCTCTATGGATTAAGCTAGCCAGGTGACCTAATTTTTTTTTTTTTTTAAATTAGGTTATTACATCAACATGTGCTGACTATAAAATTCAACAGCTACAGAAACTCATAAAGTTAATCTCTGCTGCTACTGGACCCCATTTTATGTCCAGAATAGTCCATGTATGTGCAGTTTGGTGTTATTCTTTTAGGTAGTCTCCTTACTCCCCACTCTCCATGCCCTGTGTGGGTATTTGTATATATAATTCTTTAAAAAACAGAAGTGGTATTATAGTACTGTTTTGCAGTTTTTTCACCAGTCAGTACATCTTAAATATAAAAGGCCAAATCCTAATAATTCCTTACATTGACTTTATTTTTTGTTCGTAGAACGTTAGACTGGAACTTATAAGACTTGGGTTCTGGTTTCTTTTGGCTTCCTGATCTTGGGCAAGTCACTTAGCCCTTCTGTTTTTAGTTTCCTTATCTGTAAAATTTAGAGATGGTGAATGGATGATTTGAAGATTTCTGATAGCTCTAAAATTTATTTAGGAATGCTAGGATTTCACAGGGCAGACATTTCCTTGAATTTTATACGAAAAGTGATTATGTTAACCTGCCTATTACACCCAATGGGGTAAGTTCTTGCCAAGTTAAAAACACAATAGTTGGGGGAGGGAGCACTTTAGAAACAAGATTCAAAAAAATGATATCCCATTATTTGCTAGTGTACTCAGTGTGCATACCTGTTGCTTTTAGGATTGTGCTGACCAGACAAACAAACAAAACCAAAAAAAGACTTTCTCAGAGCCTATTGGGTTTTTTGACTAAAAATCACAAAAATCTGTGCCGGCGCAAAGCCTGATGCAAGGTTCGAACTCCCAAACCAAGAGATTATGACCTGAGCCGAAGTTGGAAGACCTTTAACTGACTGAGCCATCTGGTGCCCGGTTATCTGCACTCTTATTCCTAATCTTTAGCTTTTCTTTTTCTTTTTTTTATTTTAATTTTTAATGTTTATTCATTTTTTGAGAAACAGAGACATAGCCTGAGTAGGGGAGGGGCAGAGAGAGAGGGAGATACAGAATCTGAAGCAAGCTCGAGGCTCTGAACTGATAGCACAGAGCCTGATGTGGAGCCTGAACTCACAACTTTGAGATCATGACTTGAGCCGAAGTCAGATGCTTAACTGACTGAGCCACCCAGGTGCCCAGCTTTTATTTCTCTAATATTACCTTTTATATTTTAAATTTATCTGGCCTTCTCATTTGATTTTTTGCTTTAATCTCTTTTTTAAAATTTAGTTATTTTTTTTCTAAAATAAGACTTTAGTAAGGCAGAGACACAAAAAGCTATCAAGAAGAAGCATTGAGAAAACTAGTGACTCCAACAATGGCTTGCCCAAGGAGAGCTTTAATTTAGATTTACTTTTTATTGTTATATTATTTTTTCTATAAAGGTGGCTGTTGGGTGGCTGTTTCTAAGATAAACAAAATGATGCTTCATGCTCTCAGCAAGAGATTCACGCAACTCCCCCCACCCCTTTCCATTTATCTAAAAGTAGCTTTCAGTGCTTCTCATAAGAGACTTTCATATTCTTTTAAATTTTAAGCCTCTTCCTCAAAGCTTTAATCTGAATAATACAGATGTGTGATGGGCAAATTTCCCACCTCTAAATAAAGTAAGATTATTTACAGTGATAAAGCCTTTGAAGTACATGTGAAGGGGACTGCTCTCATGTTGATTGTCATCCCTTTAGACATTTTGAAGGTGCTTAATTTAAAAAGTTCACAATCCTCATTTTAAAAAGAATAATTTTTAGCAGTTTCAGCCTCCTAAAAATCTCCTTTCAGCAAGAAACAGTGTTGGGACTTAACTAATATTTTATTGCTAATCTTATTAAAAGCTTTTTTTCTACTTTATATTTCTTAAAATAGTAACTTCCTTTTTTTTAGTGTGTATGTGTGTGTATTTATGAGATGCTTTAAAAAGTATTTTATAGTATAAAATACAATCATCAAAGGAAATTTTAAAGGGAAAATCATGATTCTGAATGATATAACACATTAATATTTTTTTCATGCATTCATAATTATTTCAGGTATTACATTGATGTATATCGTGTGAGCCCAAGAAAGCAAAAGTAGATAATAAGGTCATTCTTTAGTCCCTACATGTTCTTTCAGCTAAGGCTTCTAACTGGATATTGCTTTGGTGTAGATGGAACAGATTAAACCTTTTGTGTTATCTGACTGTCACTACATTACATTCTTGTTCAATAAGAGACTTGAGTTAATTTAGTCCTGTAGCTATGTTGTCCTCACCATAGCTACATTGCTGCTACTCTGTTTAAAGGTCAGTGTTATTGCCCTTTAATATTTCCTCTTTCACTGTGCATCTCACTCTCTTTCTACATTTCTGTACATTTCTGTCTTAACTGGGAACTAAATTAGCTTAAGTTATTACTAGCCATCTTGGCTGTCACTTACCAGAATTAAAACCCTGAAATGACACTTTCCTGTTCTATGCATAGAATATAGAAAGGAGTTACTTTGGTTAATATGTAAAATCTTAATAAAGGTTTAAATTGATTTGAATGCTATAAGAATGCTAACTTTGCATTCTTTTATTAAACATATTTAAATGCATATATGGAATAACACTCCAAAATTGTAAATGCTCAAGAATCCTGAGCTTGGTCGCTTTAGGTCTTCTGAAAAATAATTTTAGCATTTTGACGTCTTTTAAGTAGCATGCCATGCGATAATTTTTGTTGTAGCTGAATAATTCTTTTGAGGAGATTTTTTATATCATGTTTTTCAAAATAATCACAGATTTTACATACTGGAAAATGTAGCTTTCATAATTTTAGGAGTGCAAGGACAGCTGCACAGTAAGTCCATATGTTACTTAGCTATAGTTATATTTTAATAATTTTTTCTTTAGGGAAAGAACTATGGCTAACCTCCAAAAGACTGAAGCTGATGGTTGTAATCATTTATGTTTTTTTCAACAGAAAGAACTTTTTCTTTTTTTTTTTCCTATTTTAAATAGTTGAATTTATTTTTCTTGTGAAGTTGAGTTTATGTTGTGCCATGGCATCAATTGGATGAAGTTACTATTTTGGATCCTACTGTAAAATTTAAATGAATGTTTATGTCATATGGGAAGATTGCCCTGTTGTTTTTTTTTTCCTGTTATTCCTGTATATGGACTTGCTGCCACAGTCATGCTAATTTTTCTCCTACATGCTTGCTCCTTTATGCCTCTATTCTTCTGCACATTACCATTCCCTCCACCCGCAATGCCCTTCTTTTTTTCATCCATTTCCTTTTCTCCTTTTAAAATTGGCATCTAAAGTTATTTCCTCTGAAAGTTCTTTCATGATTTATTCCATGTAACTGTTACTTGTTTTCTTGGTTTAACCTTAACACTTAACATGGATAGATACAGATTGGACCAATCTGAGTTGTGTTTCTCTGACATACCGGGTATAGTGTTAACTTCACTTAATTTTTACAGCTATCCTGTGAGTTATACTCGTTTTTAAAAAAATTTTTTTTAATGTTTGTTTATTTTTGAGACAGAGACAGCATGAACGGGGGAAGGTCAGAGAGAGGGAGACACAGAATTTGAAACAGGCTCCAGGCTCTGAGCTGTCAGCACAGAGCCCGACGTGGGGCTCGAACTCACGGACCTCAAGATCATGACCCGAGCTGATGTCGGTCGCTTAACTGACTGAGCCACCCAGGCGCCCCGAGTTATACTCATTTTACAGATGAAATTAAATTCCATGAGAATCCTAGTTTTAGCCATGCTAGAATTTGAACTTATCACTAAAAAAATTGCTTTTTACAGTGTCATTCTGCCTTATGTATTTCTGTAGTCTTTCTTTTCTTGCTATCAACTTAACCGACCAACAGCACTAAAAATAGTTTTTGCTTTGGGTCTTTAAAAGTTTTATTTAATATAATTTGCATAGAGTAAAATATACCCATTTTATGTATAAAATTTAATGCATTTTGACAAATGTATACACCCACGTAACTATGTCTACAGTCAAGATATAGAACATCCTCATCAGTCCCCCAAATCCCTTGTGCCCTTTCCCCACTTAATATATCTCCTTCTCCACTGTCCCAGCTCTTCTTCAGGCAACAACTGATCTGGGTTCTATCCACTATACATTGTTTTTGTATGTTCCAGAATTTCATATAAATATGCATAGAATGTGTACTCTTGTGTGGCTTCTTTTGCTCAGCATTATTTTTGAGGTTGTTCCTTTTTATTGCTGGATAGTATTCCATTATATGAATGAATATACTATAATTTGTTCATTCATTTTACCCATTGGTAGAAATTTGACTTGTTTTTAGTTTTTGGCTATTACAAATAAAGCTTCTATGAAAAACCCATTTGCAAGTTTTTGGCTGGATATGTTTCCATTTCTCTTGGGTAAATACCTAGGAATGAATCTACCATTTTCCATTTCCACTGACAATACATGAGAGTTCTAGTTGTTCCTCCTCCATGTCAACAGTGATATTGTCAGTTTAAAAAATTTAGTGTTTCTAGTGGTTGTGTAGTAGTATCTCATTACGGTTTTTTTCATTTACGTTTTACTGATGACCAGTGGTATATTGAGCATCTTTTCATGGGTTTGTTGGTCATTTGTATTATTGTTTGTTTTTGGTAAATTGTTTAAATCTTTTGTTTATTTAAAAACTTTTGTTTTTATTATTGACTTTTAAGAGTTCTTAATATAGTCTGGATCCTAGTTCTTTGTCAAATGTATGTATTGTGCATGTTTTCTCCTAGCCTGTGGCTTAACTTTTCATTTTCTTAACTCTGTTTTTGAAGAGAAGCTTTTAGCTTTTATGGAGTCTAGCATACCAATTTTTTCTTTTGTGTTTTTTAGTCTCCTAACAAATTTTTGCCTACTCTAGATTTGTGAAGATTTTCTCTCCTATTTTATTCTAAAAGCTTTATATTGAAATATTTATACTTACACCTATGTTGGCTTTTATAGTTAAATCTCTGATTCATTTAGAGTTAATTTTTGTGTTTAGCATAAGAGTCAGGTGGTTTTTTTTTTTCCTTTTAATGAAGTTTTTATTTAAAATCTTTTTATTGGGTGTTCTTGGCACTTCTGTTGCAAATTAATTGACCATATATGTGTGGTCCATTTCTGGACTTGCTATTCTGTTGGTATACTGTGGTATGCCAATATCACCTCTTTTGCTTTATAAGAAGTTTTGAAGGTAATATAAATCCCTTAACCCCAAATCATTTTGGAAATAGAAAAAAAAAAGTCTTTGCATAATTTACTCTCTTGTTTTCACTGCTTGTGTTTTTGTACAAGTTGATTTTTGTTTTCATTTACCCTTTTTGTTGCCACCAACAGGGCTTTGTGCATGATATTTTCCGAGGCAGATATTGTTTATATTAAGGAAGACATTAAGTACTTTGAGCTGGATAGAAGGAGTTAGGCAGCAATTGATGTTCTTCCCTTTGTTCAAAATCACTGGTAGTAAGCAACTCTAGGTTCCAGTGGTATATCTACATGATTTTGGAGTAGGTCAGGAAGTAGGGTCTACAGAAGCCAAGTGTTTAAATACCAAATCTGAATTTGGAAAGGATATGAAATTATAACACTTTTCAATTACTTTAAAATCATGTTTCTTTTTCTCCCTTTCCTGTCCCTCCTTAACAGACATCTTAGCCTTACCTAAAGTAGTCTCTTGCATGAATATTTGAGAAACACTAATGGCAGTTGCCAAAACTAAAGGGTGTCTAAGTGGGAACATGTTGAATTGAAGAAAAATGTTAGATGCAGATTGCATTTAATTTGGTTTAACTACATGTAAATGGAAGTAAAAAAAGGAATACTATTTGTGGTTTTAAATTAGCACCCAGATGCTTTCATTTTTCTTAAGCTGTCATACTTTAGAATAAAAATAATAGAAAAGGTAAATGTAACATATTCAATTACATATTTTTATTAATCTTTTATTTAATTTGTCTTTTTTTTTTTTGTCCTTCCAATTGTATGCTTTCTTAGGGACTTCATCATCTATTTATTTTGTATCTTTTTTCTTTACTTTGCATATATTGGAAATGATGAGTCTTGATTATGCCTTTTAATGAACTTGTTCTTGTGAATAATGAGTCTAGGCTATGGTAGAAATATGTGCGTATTTTTTCTTCCTATTGAGATGACATTTATCCTTGAGGGATGTTTCTAAGCTTTGCACTTGACACAACTTAGAATTTTGGAAACCAGGTAGGTGATGAGATAGGGATTTATAGCTTCCCTTTTTTTTTGGTTGTTGGAATACACTGATTATGGTCCAGGGCATTAGAAGGATTGGTTATACACTTTGTTTCCACTCCTGTTATTTGCTTCAGAAAGACTGCAGTAGATTATAAGATCAGACAAATGGAACTATCAGTCAGCTGCTCAAATAGATATTTTTAGATATGTTTCTCCTCTTGATAGTAATCATGCAGTTGACCACAAATCCTTCATTTGATAGTGGATGAGAAAATAAGAAGCAAGAGCTCCAGAGGAAGCATTTTGGATACTAAGACCAAATTAAAATTGAGGTAGAGATCACATTTCCAATTAAACACAGTTGTTTCTCCTTATGATTCTGATCAAAACCTGATCTTAATGATGTTTATGTGATAGGTCTTATTTACTAGAATTAAAACATCTAGCTAGAAACACATAGGTGAAACACATAGGTATTGTTGCCTTTTTTACTTTATAGCTTATATGGTGTTTTATGTTTCAGGTCTACATTCATTTCACTTTTGTAGATTCATTTAAAAGTATTTTGGAGTTAACTTTCATTTTGTTATTCAAAGTTTGCCTATTTTAGTCCATTTAGGGTTCTTTGGGTTAAGCAACAGGTAGCTTTGGCTGACTTAAGTAATATACCAGAATGATAAGCTTATCTTCTGAAGTAAAAGTTGAAAAACCAAGTTTTAGAATAGGCATGTAAGCAGCTCCAGGGATCTCGAGAGCAGGAAGCAATGAATAGTCTTGCATTTGTAGAGCCTCCCTTAAGCTACATAGTTCTCTAATTGTTTTTCCATTCATGTGATCACTCTGCGCATGATTCACATATCTCAGTGAGTCAGATGGGGACTGATTGACTTGGTTTGGATTTATTGCTCACTCTCTGCCAGGAGAGGGCAGGGTACCAGGATTGCATACACTAGAGAAGGGATGCTTTCTTTAAGGAAGATCAAGGTGCATGTTACCACAGGAAGGGGAAGTGGATGTGGACAGGTTAAAAAAAAATCAATTACTGCTATAGTTTCTTGGGTGACATAATATTTCTTTAATCTTATAATGCAGTGTTAACTATTTCTTGGCTGAACCCAGACGTTTCAGCCTTTATAAATTTGCCATGATCATAATAAACCGTTTATTAAATGCCCATGAAGACTGGTCTGCTTTATACTTCAGTTGCTTTTCCTCTATCTTTTGTTCATACTATTAAGTGACTGTCTAAACCATGTAATCTTAATTATTTGTAAGAAAGTTTTTTGTTTCCACTATTCATTTAATGAATTTTTTTTTCGGCGCTTGCTATGTGCCCTGGCACAAGAAGCTGAGGTTTCAAAAATAAGTAAGAGCAAATATGCTTTCTTCCCCCCAGCTTTGAGATATAATTGACATTGTGTAAGTTTAAAGTATACAGTGTCATGATTTGATGCATGTATATGCTACAAAATATTTACCACAATTATGTGTTAAACACATCCTTTATCTCATGTAATTACCATTCTGTTATGTTGTGGTAAGATCATTAAAGCTCTGCTGTTACAGCAGCTTTCAAGTATACAATACAGTATTGTCAACTATAGTCTCCATGCTGTATGTTACATCCCTGGAATTTATTGATCTTCCTATTTTTTAAAATATTTAATTTTGGGAGAGCACATGTGGGGGAGGGGCAGAGGGATGGGGATAGAGGATCAAGTGGGGGAGGGGCAGAGAGAGGGGCACAGAGGATCCAAAGTGGGCTCTGCCTGACAGGCTGATAGCAGCAAGCCCAATGTGGGGTTCGAACTCACAAACTGGGAGATCATGTCCTGAGCCAAAGTTGGATGCTCAACCGACGGAGCCACCCAGGTGCCCCTGGAGCTTATTTATCTTACACCTGGAAGTTTGTACACTTTGACCAACGTCTCCTCATTTCCCCTACCTCTCAGGCCCCTGGCAACCATCATTCTGCGCTCTGTAGGAGTTCAGTGTTTTTAGATTCCACATATAATTAAGGTGATACAGTACTTGTCTTTCTCTGGCTTAGTTTAACTTAGCATAATGCCCTTAGGGTCTATCCATGTTGTTGCAAATGACAGGATTTCCTTTTTTTATGGCTGAATAATTTTATAAATACATTATACACACACACACAGATGTATACACATATATCACATTTTCTTTAATCATCTGTTGATGTACACGTAGGTTGTTTCCATGTCTTGACTGTTGTGAATAATGTTGCATGAACATGGGAGCAGTGCTGTAGTGAATATGGGATATCTCTTCAAGATAGTTACTTTACTTCCTTCAGATAAATACCCCGACATGGAATTGCAGGATTGTATGGTAGTCCTGTTTTTAACTTTTTGAGGAACCTCCATACTGTTTTCCATAGTGGGTATACCAATTTATATTCCTGGCAACAGTGCACAAGGATTACCTTTTCTCCATATCCTCACCGTTTGTACCTTTGTTTTTTTTGATAACAGCCATTCTAGCCGGTGTGAGTTGATTGTGGTTTTGATTTGTATTTCCTCTATGATTAGTGATGTTGAGCACCTTTTCGTGTAACTGTTGGCCATTTGTACGTGTTTGGAAAAATGTCTATTCAAGTCCTCTGCCTGTGTTTAAATCAGATTTTTAAATTTATTTACTTTTTTGCTATCAAGTTGTATAAGTGCCTTATGTATTTTGGATATTAATCCTTTATCAGACATATGGTTCACAAATAATTTCTCCCATTCTGTAGATTGCCTTTTCATATTGATTGTTTCTTTTGCTGTGCAGAAGCTTTTTAGTTTCATATAGTCCAACTTGTTTATTTTTACTTTTGTTGCTTGTGTATTTGGTACATATCCAGAAACTCATTGCCAAGACTGATGTCAAGGAGCATTTTCCCTATGTTTTCTTCTAAGAGTTATTTGGTTTCAGGTCTTATGTTTAAGTCTTTAATCCATTTTGAGTTGATTTTTGTGTATGGTATAAGATCGGGATCCAGTTTCATTCTTTTGCATGTGACTATCCAGTTTTCCCAACATCATTTACTGAAGGGACTACTACCTTTCTCCACTGAGTGTTTTTGGCTTCCTTGTCAAATATTAGTTGATCATATGTGTCTGAGTTTATTGTTGCGTTCTCTATTCTGTTCCATTGGGTCTGTGTCTGTTTTTATGCCTGGACCATATTATTTTGATTACTGTAGCTTTGTAATATAATTGGAAAAGGAAAATTGTGATGCTTCTACCTTTGTTCTTCCTTCGTTCTGAAAATTGTTTTGGTTATTTCGAGAGTTTTGTGGATCCATATGAATTTTAGGATTGTTTTTTCTACTTTTGTGAAATGTGCCTTTGAAATAATGATAGGGATTGCATTGTATCAATAGATGGCTTTGGATGCTATGGACATATAACTATTAATTCTTCTGATCCATGAACATGAGATGTCTACACTTTTTTGTGTCTTGTTCGATTTCTTTCTTCAGTGTCTTACAGTGTTCAGTATTTAGATCTTTCACTTCCTTGGTTAAACTTATTCCTAAGGGGGGGTGCCTGGCTGGCTCAGTCAGTAGAGACTCTTGGTCTCAGGGTCGTGAGCTCAAGCACCACTTTGGCAGTAGAGCTTACTTGAAAAAAATAAAAATAAAATAAAGCCAATTCTTTAAAAAATGTTATTCTCGACTATTTTATTCTTTTGATGCTATTATAAATGAGATTGATTTGTTTCTTTTTCAGATAGCTTATTGTGATATAGAAATGGAACTGATTTTTGTTTACTGATTTTTGTATCCTGCAAGTTTTACTGAATTTATTTATTAAGTCTATCAGGTTTTTAGATAGAGTGTTTAAGATTTTCTGTATACAAGATTATATCATCAGCAAACAGAGACACTTATTTTTCCTTTCCAATTTGGATGCCTTTCATTTCTTTTTCTTGCCTAATTGCTCTGGCTAGGACTTCTAATACTGTGCTGAACAGGAGAGGTGAGAATGGCCACCCTTGTGTTGTTCCTGATCTTACAAGGAAAACTTTCAGCCTTTCACCAATGAATATGATGTTACCTGTGGGTTTTTCATATATGGCCTTTATGTTGAAATGTGTGCTTTCTCTACCCAATTTGTTGAATTTTTAAAAATTTTTTCAGTTAGTCGTGAAGAATGTTGAATTTTTTCAAATGCTTTTTCTGCAGCTATTGACATGATCATATGATTTTTGTCTTTCATTTTAGTAGTGTGGTATATAACGTTTGTTGATTTGCATATGTTGAACTATCCTTGCATCCTAGGGATAAATCCTATTGATCATTGTATATGATCTGTTTAATATGCTGTTGAATTCTGTTTACTAATATTTTGTTGAGGAATTTTGTATTTATAGTCATCAGGATATTGGCTGTTTTCTTGTATCCTTATCTTTAGTATCAGGATAATGCTAACCTCATTAAATAAGTTTGGGAGTGTTTCCTTCTCTTCAGTTTTTTGAAAAAGTTTGAGAAAAACTGGTGGTAATTCTTCAAAAATATGGTAGAATTTACCCACGTAGGTATTTAGTCTTAGACTCTTCTTAATTAAGGGCTTTTGATTATTGATTCAGTCTCCTTACTTGTTATTTGGTCTGCTCAGATTTTCTGTTTTTTTATTTCTGCATTTCTTGTAGGTTCAATTTTTTGGTGTATAATTGTTCATCTCAGTCTTTTATGATCCTTGCATTTCTGTGGTGTCTGTTGTACTGTCTCTTTTTTCATTTTTTTTCTTTTTAATTTTATTTTTTCAAAAAGTTGGTTCTTAATTTCATTGGTCTTTATATTGTCTTTCTATTCTCTATTTACTTCACCTCTGATCTTTCTGCTAACTTTGGGCTTAGTTCTTGTTTTTTCATTCTTTCAGTTGTAAAGTTAGGTTGTTGGAGATCATTTCTTTTTCTTAATTTAGGCATTTATCACTATAAACTTCTCTTCTACCACTACTTTTGCTGGATTCCATAAATTTTGGTACGTTGTATTTATATTTTCATTTACTTCAAGATATTTCTTTATTTCCCTGTTAATTTCCTTTTTGACTCATTGGTTTTTCAGGAGTCTGTTGTTTAAATTCTACATATTTGTGAGTTTTCTAGTTCTCTTATTATTGGTTTATAGTTTCTTGCCTTTGTTGTTAGAAGAAACACTGGCATGATTTCAGTCTTTTTAAATTTGTTAAGACCTGTTTTGTAACCTAACATAAGATTTATCATGGAGAATGTTCCATGTGCACTTGAGAAGAATGTGTATTCTGCTGCTGTTGGGTGGAATGTTCTGTATATGTCTGTTAGGTCTATATATACTTGTTTATTTGTTTTATATATATATTTATTTATTTGTTTATATATATATGTATTTGTTTTGAAATATATATATAAGCCCAGTGTTTCCTTCTTGATTTTCTGTTTGGATGATTCATCCATGTTTGAAAGTGGGGTATTGTATTGCTGTCTGGTACTCTCTTCAGATTTGTTAGTGTTTTCTTAATATTCTTAGTTGCTTCAATGTTGGATGCATATATATTCACAGTTTTTAAATCCTTATGATGAATTAACCCCTTTATCATCATATAATGACCTTTTTTTTTTTGTCTCTTGTTAAAGTTTTTGACTTCAAGTCTATTTTGTCTTATGTAACTGTAGCTACCTCTGCTCTCTTTTGGTTTCCATTTGCATGAGATGTTTTTCATTCCTTCTCTTTTGAACTTATGTGTGTTCTTGAAGCTGAAGTGAGTCTTTTGTAGGCAGCATATAGTTGAGTCACTACAAAAAAAATGTTTATTTGTTTTGGTGGGTGGGGGGGAGCACAAGCAGGGGAGGGGCAGAGAGAGAGAGAGGGAGACAGACAGTCCCAAGTAGGGCCTGTGCTATTAGTGCAGAGCCTGATGCAGGGCAGGGCTCAGTCTCACAAACCTTGAAATCATGACCCAAGCTGAAATGAAGAGTCAATGCTTAACTGACTGAGCCACCCAGGTGCCTCATTTTTTTTTTTTTTTTTTTTAATCAAGTCCACCACTCTGTGCTTTTCCATTGGGATGTTTATTTACATTTAAAGTAATTATTGAGAGATAAGGACTTACTATTGCTATCTTGCTAATTGTTTTCTGGATATTTTATAGTTCCTTTGTTCCCTTCTTTCTCTCTTTGTAAATTGATGATTTTCCATAGTGGTACACCTTGATTACTTTGTCATTATTTTGTGTATACCTTCTATAGATTTTTGTTTTGTGGTTACTCTGAGGCTTACCTGAAATATATTATAGATGTTATAGTCTATTTTAAGCTGATAACAACTTTGGTCTCATTAAAAAAGAAAACAAAACAAAACTGCTCTTTCATTCCTCTCCCTCACATTTTGTGTTTTTGATACCACATTTTACATCTTTTTATATTTTGTGTCCATTTACAAACTATTGTAGCTATAACTATTTTTGATATTTTTGTCCCTTAACCTTTACATTTGAGTTAATACACCACCATATTACAATATTAGAGTATTCTGTATTTGACTTCTTACTTGCCTTTACCAATGTACTCTTTATTTTCATAAATTTCCCTTATTACTAGTTAGTGTTTTTTCATTTCAGCTTGAAAAACTCCTTTCAGTATTTCTTGTAAGGCAGGTCTAGTGGTGAAGAACTTCTCAGGTTTTGATTGTTTGGGAAGGTCTTACCTTGTCTTCATTTCTGAAGGAAACTTTGCTGGGTAAAACATTCCTGATTGGCAGTTTATTTCTTTCCATACTTTGAATATATCACCATTTTCTCCTGGTCTGCAAGGTCTCTTCTGAGAAATCCACTGCTAGACATTGGGATTCTCTTCTTTGCAAGAGTTTTGCTTCTCTTGGTGCTTTTAAAATTCTCTTTGATTTTGGGGCACCTGGATGGCTTAGTTGGTTGAGTTTCCGACTTTGGCTCAGGTCACATGATCTCATGGTCTGTGAGTTCGAGCCCCGTGTCGGGCTCTGTGCTGACAGCCTGGAGCCTGCTTCAGATTCTGTGTCTCCCTCTCTTTCTGACCCTCTCCTGTTCATGCTCTCTCTTTGTCTCAAAAATAAATAAACATTACAAAAATTAAAATTCTCTTTGATTTTGGACCATTTTATTATAATGTGTTTTGGAGAACATTGTTTTAGATTGAAAATTTGGGTCAACTTGGATGTCCATATATCTTCCAAGTTTGAGGAATTCTCAGCCATTATTTCTTTGAATAAACTTTCTACTCTATTTTCCCCTACTTCTCTTTCGGGGACTCCCATAATGTGTACTTGATTCTCTTAATGGTGTCTTACAAGGCCCATTGATTTCTGCATACTTTTTCATTCTTCTTTCTTTCTTGCTCTTCTTTCTGCATAATTTCAAAAGATCTGTCTTCAAGCTCATTGGTTATTTCTTTTGCTGTGCCCTAGACTGCTGTTGAAGGTCTCTGTTGAAATCCTCAATTTAGTTATTATATTTTTCAGCTCCAAAATTTGTTCTTTTTTGTTTTCTGTTTCTTTCCTGGACTTCTCATCTTCTTGTATTATTTTCCTGACATTGTTAAATTGTTTTTCTGTTCTTTTGTAGCTCTCTGAGCATCTAAAGAGTGACTATTTTTTTTTTTTTTAATTTTTTTTTTCAACGTTTATTTATTTTTGGGACAGAGAGAGACAGAGCATGAACGGGGGAGGGGCAGAGAGAGAGGGAAACACAGAATCGGAAACAGGCTCCAGGCTCTGAGCCATCAGCCCAGAGCCTGACGCGGGGCTCGAACTCACGGACCGCGAGATCGTGACCTGGCTGAAGTCGGACGCTTAACCGACTGCGCCACCCAGGCGCCCCTAAAGAGTGACTATTTTGAACTGTTGGGCAATTCTTGGATCTCCATTTCTTTAGGGCCACTTAGTTACTGGAGATTTACTGTATTCCTTTGGTTGAGCTGTGTTTTTTTGATATTTTGTGAGCCTTACAGCTTTGTGTCTGTGCATTTGAAGAATCTGTCACCCCTTCCTGATTTTATAGACTGACTTCAGTAAGGAAGACTTTTATCTGCAGGTGGGGCATACTGGAGCATGCTGTGTCCCTGAGTTTAGTGGTATACAGGCATGTGACAGCACTGGGTCCTCAGTGGCCATGTTGGCTCACTAGCTAAAGCCATTAGGGTCCACAGCATCAACAAATGTGTGGGTCTTTAGCTAGCTCTGTGGGAGATCTGTGGAGTCTTTGAAGACTATTGAGGTTCTCAGTAGGGCCTGCTGGTTCAGCAGCTAGAGTCCAGGGCAAGCAGTGGTAGTGGCTGGAACCTGTGGCTGGAACACCTTCAGCTGCAAGGGCCAGCTACAGGTGCAGCTAGTGGCAGGTGTGTTTGCAAACACACATGTAATGGTGGGGCTCAGGGCAGATAGATGGCTGCAGGGACCTTGGCTGTAGGTGTGCACTGTCATGCTTACTGTGTCTTGCTATGCATGCATGGCAGTGGAGGACAGTGATATGGTTGGACCTATGGCATGCAGGAGGCTAGCTGCAGTTGAGTTCAGTGGCATAGGCCAGTGACATAAGATAGGGCCTGATTTGGACCCACAGCAGTTACGGTGGCTCTGGCTATTGGTGTGCTCTTCTTTAGTTACAGTCTTCTCCCAAATGTGCATGTACTTGTACGTGGTAATAAAAGCTGGTACCAGATGTCAGGGCAGTCGTATGCAAGTACACAACTGGAGGGGCTAATCTGAACACATGCAAATCTTAGAGGTGAGCACTGGGGGTCTGGGCTGGTATCTTGCACTCAGCAGCCACAGAGGCCTGGGCTGGCTGCTGGTGTGGTTCCCAGGCTCTGGAGGGGACAGGTATCTGTGCTGACTGTTGGTTTTTTTCAATGGAGAAAGTTTCTAGGGTCCTCTGCACAGCAGGTCACTGGGCACTGTGGTTGCTTCCATTGTATGGCTGCTGGATAACCCCTGCTTTTCTTCCTTGTTCCTAGCCATGCCTATGTTCCTAGCCATGCCTATGTGTTTCAGTTTTTCCGGTCTCTACTTGGGTGAAATAGAAGCAGCCCCTTTGTGCAGTGCCCAGAAGGACTGGGGAACCTGATAGTTCACTTTGCTCTCCCTTTCCCTGGCAAGGGGATCTCTTTCTAGCTAGGGAGTTCCCTCTTGTACTGAGCAATGCTGTCCTGGGGGAATGGGTGATGCAGGCAAAATAAAACTGTTTTCCTTCCCTTTTTGTGCAGTTATTCTCCATTTTTCTGTTTTGTTGCTGAAGTTTTTTAATGGACATAAGATCTCTCCTAAAGCTGTTTTTTGTTTACGGATAGCTAGATAGTACAAGGTGAAATGTTAGCGCAGAGTATTGTATCGGACAGTAGTGAAGTAGATAGGGATGAACAGACAGAAGACAATTCTCTATCGATGTCTTGTGTTTTTACATATCTTGCAAGTTAAGTACTAACTGCCCTTTGTTCTGGACTATCTGTTTAAGGATGTTTTGGTAGTGAATAATCTTGGAAGACAGAGCTAGTGTCTTCCAAGGAAAGGGCAGGCATACTTATTACCATTATAAAAAATATGGATTTTCTAAGCTCAGAGTTCTCCTGCATTGTAACCCACAGTTCCTATAGGAATCTTTCTGGACCTGTGCACATGGCTTCCTTGGGACTTGGTAGGGCTTAGATAACTAGAAAAGATAGGAAAGGTAATGATAAACATTTAGGATTTTCTAAATTGATTGCTGTACAAGTATTTTTAAGTTTTCCTTCCTTTGTAGAACACTAGAGATCTCAGATAATATGTATCATACCTGTGATTTAAATAAGAAAGGTGATGCTCAACTTTAATATGCACATGTGTACTCAATGAAAATGCCTTTCCATTCGAAGCCTAGAGGTGTATGCGTGTGTGTGTATTTCACTTGTAATAAAATATTTAAGATGTATAAATATTGCTCTAATTACCTACTTGAACTTTTTTTTTTTATGTAGGGTAAAAAGTTTTTAAGTGAATTTGAAAAAACTTAGAAAACTGTAATGTAGTTTTATTGATTGGTTGAGGTTATTGTAAGATGCCTCACATTCTTTTTTCCCCTATATATAAATCACTCCGAAGATACTTCTAGTATGGACCTTAAAGTGGAGATGGTACCTTACAACTTATATTCTTTGGCAGTGCATTGCAGTGATTATGTCATTATATTTGGTATGGTGGTGTGGGATGACTTCAACTGGTATATGGATGAGCATTTTACCTTTTTAGAGTTATGTATTATGTATATTAGGAAAATGGAAACTTGTGACTCAAATCAATAGATTTATGGGTTTTATTAGATAAGGCTAATTAGATTTAAAATAAAGACAAGTAAAAAAGTTAAGTAAATAACTGTATGCTGGTAGTAGTACTGGCAGAAATTGTGAAGTCGGTATACGAATGGCTGTTGAGAAACACTGATAGAAAAATAGTTAAGTTCATATCTGGCAGCATAATTATGTGGCTGATGGAGAAATAAACATTTTAAAAAATTCAGTTAATACTTTTGTGTGCTATATTTGTTAATAGAACCCAATGCTTTAATTATTTGTCTATTAATAGTAATATTCTTTTTAATATATACATCTGTTTTTTCCTCTTGTGTTATTTAAAACATCTGTCATCACACTGAAACATGTAGTACTCTGGCTATGCCAGGAATTTGTTGCAAGCTTCTTTGAATTCAAATTGAAGTAGTATATATAAGAACAGTTAGCAACAATGGAAGGCAGTATGAATAAACTTGAACAAAAAACTGATATAAAATTTACATATACTAAATTGCACAAATTGTAGGTGTACAGCTCAGTGAATGTTTACATATGTGTAAACCCAGGTTACCACCACTCGGGTCAGGCTACGAAACATTTCCAGTCCCCCAGTAGGTTCTCTCATGTCCCATCTTGTCAGTAACTCCCCCTCCAAAGATCATCACTTTACTCTAATTCTTAAGCTCCTAGAACAGTGGTTGGCACATAGTAAGTACTCAAAAATATTAGTTAATTAAATGAATGAGGCCTTAAAATTTTATATACTTGAAGGGATTTTTTTGTACATTATTATTAAACTTAACGGTTTGTTTTCCTTTTGTATTTTTTCCTACATAATTTTTATATATTTTTAAATGTTTAAAATGTTATAACATCTAACCATTTTCCTGTATTTCTAATGTACCTTTAAAGATAAGTTATTCATGCATTAGGTAAATATTCCATTTTCATTCCTCTTCTCATAGTTTAATGTAAAATGTTTGTCTTACTCGATCTGCAGTTAATTTTGCTGTGGTCCCAATTTTTTTGCACTTTGAAAGTACACATTTTATTTTATTTTTTTACTTTTATTTTTTAAAGTTTGTTTATTTTGAGAGTGAGTGAGTGTGTGTGCATACAAGCAGGGCAGAGGCAGGGAGAGAGAGAATCCCAAGCAGGCTCCATGCTGTTAACACAGAGTCTGCTGCCAGGCATAAATCCACGAACCATGACTTCATGACCTGAGACAAAATCAAGAGCCAGACGATTAACTGACTGAGCCACCCAGGTGCCCTGGAAGTAGACATTTTAAAATTCACATAAGTCAAATAGTGGCTTAGGAACTTATCAGTGTACGTTAACCCTGTGACATTTTTTTTCAGGTGTTAGTTTATTAAGAACTTTTCTTTCTCTTCTAAAACTTGAGGAGTTCTAGAACTACTTAATTTATGAGCAGTCCTTAAAAAGCAGCAAAGTTACAGTCCGGTTTACTTGAAAGATTTAAGATTTAACCTGTTAATAGGAAGGGGAGGATCTTTTGTGCACAAATGAGACAAGAGATCATTAGATTTAAATGATTCAGTGTGAATAAGTAGTGCATCATGGAAAGGGATCACAGTGCCACCATAATTGATTTCTTTCTAAATAGAACCAGTCAAACCTGTCATCTTTGAGGAAAGTTGATAGGTCTTGAATCTGATCTCTAATTAAGGTATTTCTAAATAGGAAGAAAGGAATCACACTGCTTTTTCCCACCAAATTAAGAAAAATTGTGGTAAAATACACATGATCTAAAATTTGCTGTCTTAACCATTTTTTAAAAAAATTATATATATGTTTATATGTATGTATGTATTTTAAGTAGGCTCCGTGCCCAGAATGGGGCTTGAACTCACAACCCTGAGATCAAGAGTTGCATGCTTTACCGGCTGAGCCAGCCAGGGTCCCTGGTCTTAACCATTTTAAGTGTATGATAGTTCAGTGCTTGTGCAGCCGTCACCACCATTCATCTCCAGAACAACTCATCTTGCAAAACCGCAAACTGTATACTATTAAACAGTAACTCTCTATTCCCCCTTCTCTCAGCTCCTGGCATCCTACCTTCTTCTTTGTCTCTATGATTTTGACTACTCATATAAGTGGAATCCTACAGTATTTGTGGGTTTTTTGTGACTGATTTATTTCATTTAGCATAATGTTTTCATGGTTCATGCATGTTGTAATATGTACCAGAATTTCCTTCTTCTTTAAGTCTGAATAATAGGCCACTGTAATACCAATTTTGCTTAACCATTCTTCAGTGGACACTTACATATTTTAGCTGTTGTGAATAATGTTGCTGTGAACATGGATGTGTGCAGGTACCTGTTCAAGACTCTGCTTAGAGTTCTTTTGAGTTTATACACAGAAGTGGAATTGCTGGATTATGCGGTAATTCTAGTTTTAATGTCTTTGAGGAACATGTATATTCTTTGTGACAGCATTTGTACCATTTGACATTCTCACCAAATGGTGCACAGTGGTTCCAGTTTCAATACATTTGCCACACCACTTTATTTATTTATTTAGAGACAGAGAGAGTGCACGCACACGTGAGCTGGGGAGTCGGGCAGAAGGAGAGGAAGAGAGAGGATCTTAGTAGGCTCTTTGCCCCTGCCAGAGGGCTTGATCTCACAACCATGAGATCATGACCTGAGCCACAATCAACAGTTGGATACTTAACCAACTGATCCACCCGCATGCCCCCTGCCACACACCACTTTTAATAACTCATTTTGGTAGGCAGAAGCATTAGCCTTGTTATTTACACTCCTTTACAGTCACAGCATGTTTGCATAATTAGGCATTGAATTTGGCCGCTGTGAAAACCCAAGGTGTGTATTATAAACAGTTAAGGATGTTATTCACACTATTTTAAGTGCTGATTTAGTAGGTGTAAGAAAGATTTGGACCTTGTTGGATTCTTAAAGTACAAGAAATGCTTCTAGGAAGAAAATGGCAAATGAATAAGGTGATGGAAAGAAATATGTAGCTCTTTTTGCCTCACACATTATTTTTTTGACAACTTTCTTGTTCTGGAGAAGGAAAAACATCAAAATTTTACCCACTCTAATTGCTTCTCTTCCACATTACCTTGTGGCGAATAGAAATAGCTACTGAATGGACCCAAACCAATAGTTGATTTTCATTTCTTAAAACGTCTAACTAAATAGCATGTTTAAATGTCAGTTATCAAATTCAGAATACACGTTGCCCCCTTCTATCTTCTCACACTGCTCCTCTATCAGATTATTATCAATAATGTGATATATTTACTATGCACTGTATTACTGGAAGTATGGGAGAATATGTGAGTGGCCTCCTGCCTAAGGGCTTATGCATATTCTCTGGTGAGAATGTGTTGCTTGCCATTCTTTACTTAGCTAACTGCCACTAATGCTTTAGGTCCCAACTTAAAACATTTTCTATGAGAAATTTTCCGTAACCTCATGTAAAGTCGTTGAGGTCATGGACCATGGGTAATTTGTGTACTTTGGCCCTCCTGGGGGTAGTATAATGCTTGGCACTTACCATGCTCTCTGTATAAACTGTCTTTATGGGGCTTTGGATCTAAAATGAAGAAGGCAGATGTACTAGAAGCACTTTGAGTGCAAAGAGGAGGAAATACCTCTGTAATAGAGAAGAAGTGGAATCCATTTGGTCTTGTCTGTTCTTTTTTTTAAATTAGTGTGATATTAGTATGTATTTTTCAAGTGCATTAATTCATTTGAAAACATTTATAGTATCTGTTAATGCCAAGTAGTTTATTACAAAGCTTTTCAAAATGATTAAATTACCCATATTTTGGGTCTTGTAGCCTTTTGTTTTGAGTTGTTGTCTCGGAGATGTTTTATAGAACAGTATGTGGAAGGTAAGTAATAGGGGAAACTGATACTTTTTTCTTAGTGGTCTTTATTAAACTTATAAGCAAGCTCCTTGTATGTCATTTTGATTTTTTTAGGTTCTTGAAGCCAAATATTTGAAATTTACCATATTCATCTGCTTCAGAAAAAATAACCTTTTTGTACTATATATACAATTAGATATCATTTACCATTCTTAAAACAGTTCAAGTTTCGGGGTGCATGGGTGGCTCAGTGGGTTAAGTGTCCACCTCTTGATTTCAACTCAGGTCATGATCCCAGGGTCGTGGGATTGAGCCCCCTGTTGGGCTCTGTGCTGAGTGTGGAGCCTGCTTGAGATTCTCTCTCTCTCTCTGCCCCTCTGCCTTGCTTGCATGCTCTTTCCCTCTAAAATTAAAAACAAACAAACTAGAAAACAGTTTAAGTATGAAATGATAGAAGAATATAAATGAATACATCAACAAGCAGATAATACTTACATTTAATATTTGTTATAGTATTTGATAAAACACTAATAACTTAGCTTTATCATTAGAATTTTAGCTATTAGATAATCAGCGTAAAATGTTTTTAAAACCTAAATTTTTAAAATTGTAATTATTTCCAGAAGCATATTCTAGAGAGCGTAGAAATGGAACATTGATAGCACTCAGCAACCTCCTTGTCCCATACTTATCTTTATCCCCTACAGCTTCTTCAAAGATACACCATTATCTAGATTTCTATGCCATTAGTTTGTCTTGTTTTTGAACCCTATATGAATTGGATAATTAGCCCCTTGACTTTCATACTGTCTTATGTAGGTATAAGTTTTCTCTGCAAAGTGGTCCTGTCTTTGGCTACTGGGAGCCCTTTTGAGGTGGCTCCTGAGTCTTCACTATATAACTCTGGTAGACTTTCATAGCATTCTTGCTTGGATATGCAAGATACTGGAATGTAAGATACTCTAGGCTCACCTTGTACATTTGTTGTCTTAGACCTAGAATATGCCATTTCTCCAGGAAGCCCTGGTGTCTTTTAATGAGAAGTACTGGAGATCACAGACTGGGTGGTGGGTCTGGTTGCTGTTGGGTGCTATTTTGCTATTTCCTTTAAAACCTATAAAACTAGATATTTCACTTCAGAATAGTTTTTTTCTTGAAGTTTTAAAAGGGAAGTATGAATGTATAGTAAAAGGTATCTTATGCAGTTTTCTGCAGGTTGGCTTGATACTTTTAAGGAAGTATCGAGCTCTATCCATACGTTCTTCCCTGTATCCAACTGTGCAAAATGTCCAGGGATTTATATGTGATAGAGTCTTGCTGTAACCAAAGTTTATTTATTTTTAAACTAGGCAGTTACATTTCTGATATATTCCTTTCCCACATATATTTTTTTAGGCGGATTGTAAACTGTATAGTAATTTATTTGAGATTACTTCAGTTCTTTTTTGTTTGTTTTTGTAGAATTAAGTATAGATTGGGAGATGATGTAAACTAGTTTTGTCACTAAGTCCAAAGCCAAATAGATGAATCTCAAAAAAAAAAATGAAAACTTAAGTTCAAAATAGTCTGCATAGATTAAAAAAGCCATTAGATTATAAGATTTATAAAAGATTTTGCATTAATTAATTCTAGTTAGGATTATTTATATATTCTATTTCTGGTAGTTAATTTGTTTTATTTAATATAAAAAGGCTTTGCAAAGTGTTTTGTTTTGTTTTTGCTTTTTGTATTCTTACTCTACTGCCTCCAAAAATCTGAGTTTAATATCCTTATGTGTTTTTATAGGTAACATCATGCATGTAGCTTTGTCATAGGCTCATTATGTTGTAGCGTACTAGTCAGTTTATTTTGCTTTCTTTCAGCTAGGACAGGAATGATGATTATTGTTCTATATATGTCCAGAATCCAGAATAGTGTCTTTACGTGACAAGAAGTAAATAAATATTTGATGAATGTATTTTGAGCCCTACAAAGGGCATATAATTGATCGTGAAGCAACATAAGTAAAGGCTTATAAGCCATAAGTTTTATGAATTATATTAATGGTTGGTATATTAATGGTTGGTCTAGAGAAATTGGGAAATAGAATTTGGTTCGTAACTTGCTAGAAATTTGGTAGTAGTGATTTTCTGTTTTTCATTGAACTTAGTCCAACGCTGTTGGTTTTCCTCTGGGCAAATTGCTAATGGTATTGTTTTGGCTGAACTCTATATATTGTGTATTTCATCATCATCATTGTTGTTATTTTTAGAGGGGAAGGAATTTTAACATAATTCATAGGTGCCAAAATATTATTACACTGTAAGAAATGTATATATTACACTATCTTGCAATAATTTAGATGAAAGCCATTTGGATATATCAGACTGCTCTAATTGAGCAATTCACTTACATGATTTTTATTTTTTGTCAAAGTACTTTTTTTTTTAAGTTTTATTTAAGTAATCTCTATGCCCCATGTGGGGCTTGGACTCACAACCCGCAGATCAAGAGTCACATGCTCTTCTGATTGAGCCAGCCAGGCATCCTTGTCAAAGTACTTATGAATAGGATGTTGGTGCTGGCGTGCTTTTTGGGAACTATCACGTTTGTGTAATGAATTTCTCATATTAGGCTTACCTTAAGGATTTGACTTAGTGTAAATACTGTAGATTAGTTCAGACTAACTAAACCAAAATGTTTTTCTGTTTTGTTTTGTTTTTTGAAAGAGTGAGAACAGGGGAGGGGCGGAGAGAGACAGGGAATCCCATACAGGCTCCACGCTGTCAGCACAAAGCCCAACACTGAGCTCCATCTCAGGAACGCTGAGATGATGACCTGAGCTGAAATCCAGAGCCAGAGGCTTAACTGATGGAGGTACCCAGGCACCCCAAACCAAATTGTTTTTATTTGCAACCTATTATTGCCAAATTGGCAGTGAGTGAAATTAAAATTCTTGAATCCAATCCTACTTTTCGGTGTGTTATTCTTTGGAAGTATGGTGTATTCATTGATAAGCATTCTTGCTTTTGAGAATTTTTGTTTTTTGCTACATTTTTAACAAAACAAAAAACCTTGGGGGCATCCTATGAGATTGTACCAATCGTACACAACCTGTCAATGCCTTCAGAAGCAGCCATCATTCATTATAGCATCAGAAGGTTGTTACGATTAAATGACATGTGTTAAAGATGTTAGCTTTGCTTAGTGGCTGATCATTCCTTTTTTCTGTGACTGAAATAGCAATTTAAGCCCAAAATAGAGAAGAATTATTATAAAAATTACCTTTTCTAGGAACTTTTTTAGTTTAAGTGTAGACAACGAGGCACCAGGTTTCCAAACAACATCTAAAGTACTGATAACAAAAAGAACAAAAGAGAGAACAAAGTCTTCTTTAAACTTTGAATTTAGCTAGTAATTATGTTTAAATTTGGATGCAGGCCTAGCTCTAGCCTGGAAATTTGGAGAAAGGAGCCTTCAGGATTTTGATATATTGTACTCTTCTGCAAAAAAAAATTATTAGACTTTCTTTTTGATTATAGTAGTAACATACACTGTTGAAAATTTTTTTAAGTGTCAGGAGAGATTGCCTTTCTTCTCAACCTATTCCCTAGGGCCTCCTGCCATTAAATTTGTGTTTAATTACCATTTTAACTTAAAAAACTAAACTTTGTAATTCTTAGACTTATTATCACTTAAACATCTTTTGACTTTCACCTCTGAACGATGGGAAAATTATTGTGCTTATACTTTAGGCCACTAGTCAGTCAACCTTTCCTCTAGGATTTTTGTTTTATATTTTTAGTTGTAATCTTTGGCTTGAAAGAAAATACTAAAAACTTGTTTCTTGACTTATTAGCAGTGTCTCTTATCTCAACTTCTTGTTATCAAAGGTAAGGAGTTTAGGGCACTTATCCTTAATTTTATCTTTCTTTTCCTGCTTCCTAATTCCTTAAATTTTTTTTTTAATGTTTATTCTTATTTTAGAGAAAGAGAGAGACAGAGTGAATGGAGGAGGGGCAGAGAGAGAAAGAGGGAGACACAGAATCTGAAACAGGCTAGGCCCTGAGCTGTCAACACAGAGCCCAACACAGGGCTCAAACTCTGAACGGCCAGATCATGACCTGTGCCAAAGTCGGATGCTTAACTAACTGAGCCACTCAGGTGTCCCCCCCACTTTTTAAAAAGTCATGTTATGATTTGACTTTTACTGTGTGTGTGTGTGTATGTATCTTCTTTGCCTTTTATATTAGTTAATCCAGTCTTTACATAAACTATTATGAGTAGTTCTGCAAATTGAAATGGAATTCATTCTATAAATATTGATCCTTTAAAATTGAAGTACCTCAGAGATCTGACCTTGGTCCTTTTTTCTGCCTGCACAGATTCCCAGGAGATATCATCCAGTCTCATGGTTTTAAATTTTAAATTTGGGGGGTAGGGTTGTGGAAGAGTATAAAAATGTTAAGCTTTACAATTGGGTCAAACTTATCAACTTAAAATAGACTGCTGTAGTTAGAAGTTGTTATATGTAAGCCTCATGATAACTACAAAGCAAAAAATGATAGTAAATGCACAAAAGATGAAAAGAATATAAGCATACCATTAAAACAAAGTTACCAAACCACAAAGGAAGAGTAAGAGAAGAGAGGAATTATGAAAATAGTCAGAAAACCATTAACAAAATGGTAGTAGGCACAATACTTATCAATAATTATTTTTTAAAAATTAAAAAAGTGATTATTTTAAATGTAATTGGATTAAATTCTCCAAAGATTGGAGAGTGGCTGAATAGATTTAAAAAAAAAACAAAAACAAAAAACAAAATACAAGACCCATCTGCATGCTGCCGTAAGAGACTCACTTTAGATGTTAGGACACAGAGTCTGAAAGGGAAGGGATGGAAAAAGGTATTCCATGCAAATGGAAACTAAAAACTGGAGTAGCTATACTTATATCAGACAGAATAGACTTTAAAACAAAAAGTGTAATAAGAAAAAGATGAGTATTATATAATGATAAAGGGATCAATCCAACAGGAGGATGTAACATTTATGAATATTTATACACCAACATGAGAGCACTTAAGTATGTAAAAGGCAACTATTAACAAGACCTAAAGAGAAGTAGACAGCAATACGATAATAAGGGACTTTAATACTCCAATATCAATGGATGGATGATCCAGACAGAAAATCAATAGGAAAACATTGCCCTTAAACATTTTAGACCAGATGGAATTAGTAGACATAAAGAACATTCCATCCAAAAGCAACAGAATGCACATTCTTCTCAAGTATGCATGGAACATTCTCCAAAATCAATCATATGTTAGGCTATAAAACAAGTCTTAATCAATTTAAGAGTATTGAAATCATATCAAGCATTATTTTTACCACAGTGGTTAGAAACCAGAAATTATTTACATGAAGAAAACTGGAAAATTTACAAATATGTGGAGATTAAACAACATGCTACTGACTGACCATTTGAGTCAAGGAGAAATTTTAAAAATACCTCAAGGGGCGCCTGGGTGGCTCAGTTGGTTGAGCATCCAACTTTGGCTCAGGTCATGATCTCATGGTGCATGAGTTCGAGCCCCATGTGAGGCTCTGTGCTGACAGCTGGGAGCCTGGAGCCTGCTTCGGATTCTGTGTCTCCCTCTCTCTCTGCCCCTCCCCCACTTGAACTTTCTCTCTCTCTCTCTCTAAAATAAATATTTAAAAAAATTTTTTAAATTAAAAAATACCTAAGAGAAACGAAAACAGAAATGTACCAAAATTTGTGGGATGCAGCAAGTCATTCCAAGAGAGAAGTTCATAGTGATAAACGCCTCACTGAAGAAATAAGAAAAAATCTCATATAAACAACCTAACTTTACACTTAAGGAAACAGAAAAAGAACAAAGTAAGCCCAAAACTAGTAGAAGGAAGGAACTAACAGATTAGGGCAGAAATAATGAAATGGAGACTAAAAAGACAGTAGAAAAGATCATTGAAACTAAGAGCTGCATCTTTGAAAAGATCAACAAAATTGGCAAGCCTTTAGCTAAACTTACTAAGAAAAAAAAGGACTCAAATAAATAAAATTAAAAATGAAAGAGGAGAAATTACAACTGACACCACAGAAATACAAAGGATTGTAAGAGACTACCAGGAACAATTATAATTATATGCCAACAAATTGGACGATCTAGAAAAAAAAATGAATACATTTCTAAAAATATACAAGCTACCAAGACTAAATCCTATCTGAACAGATCAGTTGCTAGTAAAGAGATCAAGTTAGTGATTTAAAAACTTCCTACCAACAAAAGTCCAAGATCAGATGGCTTCACTTGTATATTCTGCCAAACATTCAAAGAAGAGTTAATGTCAATCCTTCTCAAACTCTTCCAAAGTATAGGAGAGGACTCTTCCCCAAATTCATTTTATATGGCCAGCATTGCCCTGATACCAAAACCAGACAAAGATGCCACAAGAAAAAATTACAGGCCAATATCCCTGATGAACATACATGCAAAAATCCTCAAAAAAAATATTAGCAAACTGAAATAATACATCACAAGGATCATACACTATCATCAAGTGGGTTTATTCTAGGGCTGCAAGAATGGTTTAACATCTACAAATCAGTCACTGTGATATACCATATTAATAAACTCCAGTATACAAATCATATGGTCATTTCCATAGATGCAGAAAAAGTGTTTGACAAAGTTCAGCATCCGTTTAATCTCAACATGCAGATATAGAGGTAATGTACCTCAGTATAATAAAGGCCATATATGACAGGCCCACAGCTAACATCTTGTTTGGTGGTGAAAAGCTGAAAGCTTTCCCCCTAAGATCAGCAACAAGACAAGGATATCCATTGTTGCCCTTTTATTTAATATAGCATGGGAAGGTACAGTTAAGTGAAAATTATATTGGCAGGAAATCCATATTTCCAGGCAGCGATGGTCAAGGAAGGCATAGTATTTGTTTTAATCATAAATTGGGATAAAGTCAAGAAAACATTAATTAAAATCATCAAAAGCTATACGTACAACACACACATATATGCACATACATCTGTGCTTCAGATTAACCTAGGTGTAGAACCAACATAAATGTAGGCATGAAGTCAGGGGAACGAAATAGAGGAAATGAAGCATGAATATTTAAGAAAATTTCCAATGGAGGTAAAATAGAGGAGGGTAGCTTTTAGGGAGGTAGGACTGAGAAAGGCCTTTTTAACAATCAGTGAGGTTTGAGCATTGGGGACAAGCAGAAGGACTGACAGGACAAGTTCTTGATATATAAGTAAAGGCTTTTACTATCATTAGGTACTAGAAGGGATAGCTCAGAAAGCATAGGTAGAAAATTTAGTCACAGAAAGGATGGTGGCTGATAGAAGAAATCCAAAATGGGAGCTTATAAAATTGCTCTACTAAAAGCAGTTGTATATGTTATTGAATGTGTTTCTTTGTGTTAGCAAAGATTCTGTACAGGTTACCTTAAATGAGTGGTCAGAACTCAAGCACTTACAGAACCTAGGCAGGTAGCAGAAAATGAGGGAAGCAATGAAAAGTACAGATGCAAATATTGTGTGAGAGGTGGGTGCAAACTGGAGAATGTTTACCTGTGTCAAGTAGTTGGCTGCTGCTCAGCTGTAATCAGTCATTCCTCAGTGTTGCCACATTTTCTATAGTGTTAGGACTAGTCTTAAAACTCCATTGTTATGTATACATTTTGAAATACTGGTTTGGAAAGAAGAACCAAAACCACAGCCAGTTGCCTTACATTTTGTGACTTCTGTTTTACATATTCCTTGTCATGTATGGTTTTGTTACTGTTTTGTTTTCATAAAGCTTTCGAGAGCTGCCTATTGCTAAAGTATAAAATACTCCTCATGGAATCAAATCTCCTCATTATAAACTTACTGCAAAACCAAATACTGGTTTAAAAAAGTCATTTGAGAAGTATAGTATCTATATGCTATTCACAGGCTAACAAACATTTATCACATACCTGATACCAAGAATACGTTCATGTCTTTAAAAACTAAATGTGTTCAAAAACTTTACCCCTCATTTTGCTATCTGAATCTTCACGGTGCTATATTTTTTTCCAACTGCTTGCTGAACATACCCACTTGAATATCAAATAGACCTCTCAAACTTAACATGCCCCAAACCAAACACCTGTTTACCCCCTCCCAAATTCCCCCAAAGAAAAAAAACCTTACTCTCCCATCTGTCGTCTTCTTGTCTGATGGCCATCTTTTCAGTCCTTCAGGCCTTACCTCTGTGATCATATCTCTTGCTGCTCTTTATTCCCTTTGCTCACATTGTCTAGCCACATGGTTTTCTTGCTTTTCCTCAGACTTACAAGTTAGTCACTTACAACATTTGCACTGGCTATTTCCTCTGACCTGAAAACTCTATTTCAGATATCTACGTGGCTGTTTTCCTCCCTACTTCAAATCTTCGGTCAAATGTCATCTTTTCAATGAGACCTTCCATAAATATCTGACTTAAAATTGTAACCCTTTCCTCCATGGTTTTTCTTAGCCTGCTTTATTTTTTTCTCCTAGTATCACCTTTTTTTTTTTCATTTTTTGAGGGAGAGAGGGAGAGAGCGTGCGTGTGCGTGTGTGTGTGTGTGTGTGAGAGAGAGAGAGAGAGAGAGAGAGCGCCAGAGAAGGGCAGGGGCAGAAGGAGAGAGAGAGAGAGAGAGAGAGAGAGAGAAAGAGAGAATATGAATCCCAGGCAGACTCCACACCCAGCTTGGAGCCTGATGCAGGGCTTGATCTCACAATCGTGAGATCATGACCTGAGCCAAAATCAAGAGTTGGATGCTTGGCTGACTGAGCCACCAAGCCTCTCCTCATAGCATCACTTTCTAACATATAACTTTTAATTTATTGTATTTATTGTTTTGTCTCCTAGTATATAAGCTCCATGAGAGTAGGGCTTTGTTTTGTTTATTGATGTATTTTTATTTTACATAATTTTTAAAAATATATATGTTTGAGAGAGAGAGAGAGTGGGGGAGGGGCAGAGAGAGAGAGAGGGAGACAGAGAATCCAAAGCAGGCTCTGCAGTATAAGTGCAAAACTTGATGTGGGACTTGAACTCATGAACTGTGAGATCATGACCTGAGCTGAAGTCAGATGCTCAACTGACTAAGCCACCTGGGCATCTCTATTTTAATTTTATTTTATAGATCTAATTGGCTTTATTAAATGATTTATGAATCAGGCAGTATCCCATCTACCAAGTAGAGGGGAATGCCTTCATTGATGCATTTTAAGTGCCTAATATAATGTCTAGTAATAAAGGAATCCTTAGAATGGAATGGATAAGATGAAAAAATTGGTAAAATTAAAAAAAAATTTATATTTACTTATTTTTGAGAGAGAGACAGAACAGACAGAGCATGAGCAGGGGAGGGTCAGAGAGAGAGAGGGAGACACAGAATCCAAAGCAGGCTGTGTGGGCTCTGAGCTGTCAGCACAGAGCCTGATGCGGGCTCAAACCCACGAACTGTGAGATCATTACCTGAGCTGAAGTTGGACACTTAACTGACTGGGCCACCCCGGCTCCCCAGTAAAATATTTTTGAAGTTGAAGCTTCCAGTGGGTGTCTTATCGTTTTGTTTTTAATATTGCCAATTTCTAGAATATGTGTGTCAGTATTCAAATATGAATTATAGTGTGTATCACATAGACATAAATAATTTTTGTATCATCTGTTTTGGATTATTTTTTATTCATACAGGTAATTGAAGTGACAGTTTAGTGCAACAAATGTTTATGAAATGTCTGCCATGAACCAGCACTGGGTAGACAGATCAGTAAAATGCAGTCTTTGTCCCTGAAGAGAATTAGATCATGAGAATAAATAATTACGGTGCATTGTAATACATATACTGGGGAAGTATACTTAAGGTTTATAAACTGCAAGTTCACTTAGCTTGGGCTAATTGTATTGTTTATATGAGAGAAACCAAATGACAGCCCTCCAAAGCCCAGTTAAGAAGTATTTTCACCAGCATTTACACTTCAGTGAAGCTTTTTTATACTTGCAGAAACAAAATGATTTTAGAACTTCAAGAAATGACTAGAATTCTGCTGACTTGTTGATTTTGGTTTCGTTAGCTCTTTTAAGGAAGAATTATTAGAGAGTTTATTAGAGGCTTTTGAATATATGTAGTTTTATATGATAAGAATTCAGCTTGGGGGCACACGGGTAGCCCAATCGGTTGAGCATCTTGACTCTTGATTTTGGCTCAGGTTATGATCTCACATTTGGTGAGATCTGAGTCCCGCATCAGGCTTTACACTGACAGCATGGTGTCTGCTTGGGATTCTCTCTCTCCCTCTCTACCCCTCTCCCATTTGTGTTTGCTCTCTCTCTCAAAATAAATACACATTAAAAAAAAAAAAAAGACTTCAACTTGGAGGTTTTGTTTACAAAGTTCGGAAGAAAAAGACTTGTGATAAAGACATGCTTGTAAGACTTTCAAAATAAAAATAACTATGAAGTAATACATGTTCATTGTAAAATTGGGAAAATGCAGAGTATTTTATCAATAATGTTCTGTAATTTGCCTTTTCCACCTAATGTGGCCTTCTCTCTATATGAAGTAAATACATAAAGAGTATGTAAAAACACCTTCTTCATTTTTAGAAGTTGCTGGCGTGATGTTCCATTGTATGTTTATAGTATAATTTAAGCAAACTCCTAATGATTGACATTAAGGTTGTTCCAGTTCTTCTCATCATATCTGTTACTTTGTTGGATGTATTTATATATCTTTGTGCATTTATATAAACAAGTACATATGGCATAATTATTAGCCTCTAAATTACTGGATTAAAGTGTACATATTTTAAATTATCTTTCTAAAAATTGTTATGATTTATATTCTCACACAAGTATGAGAATACCTGTTTTCCTACATTCTTGTCAGTGTTGCATATTAGCACACTTTTTAAAAGTTTTTGCCAATATAATCATGAAAAAAGAACATTTTATTTCCTTAATTGTAAAGTAGATTTAAACATCTTTTTAAACATTGAACAGTCTTATGCCTGTAACCTTGCTCTTGCTATGCCTCTTCACTTGGAATATTGTCTGTCCTTCTTCCATTTTTCTCTGAACCTTCACCATTCTTCAAGGCCCATGTCAAAATCTGTTTTTCCCATTATTGGATTTCCCAATTACCTCAGCCTAAAATAATTTCTCTCTCCTAAAATACTCCTTTTTTTTTTTCTCATTTATCACAGTTTTATACTAGTCCTAATACATGTAATTTTTTTCTTCTAGGATTTCCATATTTACAGGATGGCTAAAGATTAATGGAAAGAGAAGCGTAAACTTACCTTCTTTCACTATGGATGCAGGTTTGGCTGATGGAGAACCTGATCAAACTTCGGTGAGTGGTTCAAATACAGCATAATAAGGTACTATCATCTAGCTGTAAAGTGTTTGATACAAGCCATCGTTTTATTTTAAAAATGTATTTAAAACAAACTTAAAAGAATTTTAAAGTAACACTTTAACTCCTATGCTCATATGAAAATGACATATTTTAAAACTTATTGAAGCATAACCCAGTTTTCTGATATTTCTGTCCTATATCTTTCTCTGCTTACTTATATTGACTTGGTTCCAGCCCTTGGGACGGTAGGTTCTTTGGGTTAATGCAGAGGCCGATTTTTCTGTGTTTCATATTGCTGTGGAATTGAAAGTCACTATTATATTGAGATGTTTATAAATTTTAATTTAGTGAATGTCCTTCGTTCAGGCTCAAATGTAAGAATAGTCTAATGATTGATAGCAAAATGCACTTTTGTTTACTTGTGTTACTTTGTTCCCAGCCTTTTTTGGATTTCTGGTTTAAACTTGTTTTAGTTTCTTAAAGGGTCAAAAAAAGTTAAACTTTAAAATAATTTGTTAATAGAAAATAAAATGGACCTGGAAGTAATTTGTTTTATGAAGGTTATTATCACAGCGATTGTAAAAGGAAAACTGATGGTAGCTTATTTTATTTTCGCTATGATTTCAGCAAAAAGTTAAGATTAAAGCCTTCTCTTAGAACATGTTTACTTTGCCATAAATATTTTATTTAAAACTAATGGGCTTTCTTAACTTCTTTTAGCTGAAATATTTTTAATCTCTTAGTGATAATAAAAATGCCAGTAGTAACAACAGTTGCTATTCTCTAAGTGTATACTTTGTCAGACTGTCCTCACAACAGCCATTAAAGGTAGGTATTTGTTTATCCTTACTTTTATAGATAGAGAAATGGGCTCTAAGCTGGAGGTTAATTATCTTCTCTAAGAGCTCACAGCTTAAGAGGTGTCTCTGAGTACTTTGCCACTAATGTGTTGACTCCGTACCTGTCTTTCTGAATAGAATTGCTTTAAATTTGTTATCTTTTAAACTAATATCTAAACAGGTAGTATTAAATTCTGTACTGAACACTGGTGCTGTATTAATAAAGTTTTATTCATTTTTAATTCCTGTTGATACTGAGAGGTTTGAGCAAGATATTTAAAAAGCAAAGAGACAATTTTCTTTGTCTTCATTAAGTTTCTGTGAAATATTGTAGCTTATTTTAGGGAGAATACTACCAATAATTTCATTGTAATACTACCAATAATTTCATTGTAAACTACTGAAATATTCTGTTTTTGAAACTAATCTTGAGAGTTACTTTTGAATTACCTATTTATAAAATATCACCTTTGAACTGCACAGCCTGAGCTGGTTACTGATTAGATCTAGGAGAAGTGGATAAGAACATGGGCTCTGTAGACATTTAGCTGCATGTTAAAATCTAACCTCGGTTGCTTAGTTGTATAACTTGGGTAATTAATTAAATTCTCCAGGTTTTCAGTTTTTTCATCTATATAGAGGTGATAGTAATATCTACCTTCTAGAGTTGTTTTAAGTTATAATTGAGATAAGATATCTATAAAGTGCCTATTACAAAGTCAGAGACATTATAAATATCCAATAAATAAAAGCTACTACTGTTGATATAACTAGCTATATTAACCCTTCTCTCCAAAAAGGTAAATACAAGGCAGGAGAGGCAATAAAACATTGAAAAAAGCCTAGGCTATTCAGTAATTTTGGCTTTATACTTTCTCAGAATCTCAGTTTTTCTTCCTAAAATGTTGAGGCAAATATTCTACTACAATAGAAAAATATATAGGCAGGCATACTCATTCTATTTGATAGGGACAGTATGATCTAGTGAAACCGGAAAGTTCTTTGAAAATATGAGCAGCATGTCAGTATGAGTTACTAGTGTTCTTAAAAATTGCATGCACTGGTTTTTAAAATATTAGTAAACTTTTTTTTTAATTTTTAAAATTTTATTTAAATCCCAGTTAGCATATAGTGTAATAATGACTTCAGGATTAGAATTTAGTGATTCATCACTTACATATAACACCCAGTGCTCATCCCAACAAGTGCCCTCCTTAATGGCCATCATCTATCCCACCTCCACATCCGACACCCCTCCAGCAACCCTCAGTTTGTTCTCTGTATAAGAGACTCTATAGTTTGCCTCCCTCTGTTTTTCTTGTTTTTGCTTCCCTTCCCCTATGTTCATCTCTTTTGTTTCTTAAATTCCACATATGAGTGAAATCCTGTATTTGTCTTTCTCTGATTTTGCTTAGCATAATACACTTTAGTGCCATCCATGTTGTTGCAAATGGCAAGATTTCATTCTTTTTGATTGCCGAGTAATATACTCCATTGTGTATATATACACCACATCTTCTTTATCCATTCATCAGCTGGTGGACATTTGGGCTCTTTCCTTACTTTGGCTGTTGTCGATAGTGCTGCTCTAAACATTGGGGTACATGTGCCCCTTCGAATCAGCATTTTTTTTTTAATCCATTGGATAAATACCTAGTAGTGCAGTTGCTGGGCCTTGGGTAGCTCTGATTTTAATTTTTTGAGGAACCTCCATACTGTTCTCCAGAATAGCTGCACCAGTTTGCATTCCCATTAGGGCACAAGCATTCCCCTTTCTCCACATCCTTGCCAACATCTGTTGCCCAAGTTGTTAACTTAGCCATTCTGACAGGTGTGAGTGGTATCTCATTGTAGTTTTAATTTGTATTTCCCTGATGATGAGTGATGTTGAGCACCTTTGCGTGTGTCTGCTAGCCATCTGGATGTCTTCTTTGGAAAAGTGTCTATTTATGTCTTTTGCCATTTCTTCACTGGATTATTTGTTTTTGAGTGTTGGGTTTGTTCAGTCCTTTATAGATTTTGGATACTAAGCCTTTATCTGATACGTCATTTGCAAATATCTTCTCTCATTCTGTTAGTTGCCTTTTAGTTTTGCTGATTGTTTCCTTTGCTGTGCAGAAGACTTTTATCTTGATGAGGTCCCAGTAGTTCATTTTTGCTTTTGCTTTTGCTTCATTCATCCCTTGCCTCCGGATATATGTCATATAAGAAGTTGCTGCAGCCAAGGTCAAAGAGGTGGTTGCCTGTTTTCTCCTCTAGGATTTTTATGGTTTTCTGTCTTACATTTAGGTCTTTCATTCATTTTGAGTTTATTTTTGTGTATGGTGTAAGAAAGTGGTCCAGGTTCATTCTTCTGCATGTTGATGCACAGTTTTCTCAATACCATTTGCTGAAGAGACTGTTTTTTTACCCCCCACTGGATGTTCCTTCCTGCTTTGTCAAAGATTAGTTGGCCAGAGATCTTCTTCTATGAAGTAATAAAAATACTAGAAATTTTAGTCACCAGTTGGTCATGTACGTACTCATTCTCTCTCATATTAATACAGCTCTGTCTCTTTCCAATAGCTGCTCGCTAAGTATAAGAATTTGTATTTTAATTACACATTCATGAATGGTGTTATCTTGAACTTTTTATTATAGAAAATTTCAAATATATTTAGAAAAGGATGGACTAATATAATGAATCCTCATGTACCCATCACTTCAACAATTATTATTTCAGGTCAGTTTTGTTTCATCTATAGTCCCACCTTCCCACTCCATATTTTTTTTGGAGCAAATAATGGACAAATCATTTCATTTGTAAGTATTTCAGTATGTATCTCTAAAATCTAAAGACTTTTCTTTAAACTTTAACCATAAACAACATTAGAATCCTAAAAATGAGTAATTCTTTAGTCACATAACTAATCGATGCTTAAACTTTCCTGATTGTCTCCTAAATATTTTTTTATAATTTTTATGTTGGACTTGGTTGATAAGTCACTGAGATTTTTTTAATCTTTTCAGTTTCCCTTGCATCTCTTTTTAACTTTTCCTTTTCAACTTATTGAAATACATAAATAAGGTAGTTTGTGTTGTTAAATTACCCACAATGTGGATTTCCCCTATGGTGATTATTTCATGTGTTAATCAGTCTCTTATGTTTGTTGCAAATTGGTCATTAGAATGAACGGCTTCCTCAAATTCAGGTTCAATTTTTTTTCTTTTTTGACAAGAATACATTAAGAGTATTGTGTGTTACCATCAGGAGGCATATGATGTCAGTCATTCTTCTTGTATTAATAGCAGCCATTGATGATCATTGCCTAGATATGTTAATTCACTAAGGTATAAATTAATATCCTAACTGGTTTACAAAAATGGGGGCTCGAGAGAATAACTGTGACTCATCCATACTTTTTTTTTTGATTAATTTTTTTTTAATGCTTACTTTTGAGAGAGAGAGAGAGAGTGAGTAGGGGAAGGGCAGAGAGACAGAGTGTGAGTGGGGGAAGGGCAGAGAGAGAGAGAGACACACACACACACAGACACAGACTCAGACTCAGAAGCAGGCTCCACGCCCTACAGCGCTGCACGTGGGGCTTGAACTCCCGAACAGTGAGATCATGACCTGAGCCAAATTCTGAGGCTTAGTGACTGACCCATCCAGGCGCTCCTAGTCCATACTTTTCAAGCAAACAAACTAGCCAACCTATATTTTGTTAGGTATTTTGTCTTCTAGACTATGAATCTTTTTGCCATTTTACAACTTTTTTGAAACTTCTAAAAGGAGACAGTTTTTAAAAGGATAAAACAATTTGATAAGTATACGTTATGCTTTATTATCTTCTTTAACTTATGAAAGTTACAAATTAGTACTTAAATATTTGTAATGTTTGAACTTCCTGAGTGGGGAAAATATGACTCAGTTTTTTTTTCTTTCTTTCTTTTTTTTTTTTTTTAACATTTATTCATTTTGAGAGACAGAGTATGCATGGGGGAGGGGCAGAGAGAGGGAGACACAGAATCCAAAGCAGGCTCTAGGCTCTCAGCTGTCAGCACAGAGCCCGATGTGGGGCTCTAACTCACCACAAGATCATGACCTGAGCCAAAGTCAGATGCTTAACAACTGAGCCACCCAGGTGCCCCTCACTTAGTTATTTCTTATTGTATGAATGCTTAGATTCTTATTATATCTTTTTTTTTCATTTGCTAAGTATTCTTGTACTTATTA
The DNA here is from genome assembly GCF_014898765.1 of Herpailurus yagouaroundi. Classification (NCBI taxonomy): domain Eukaryota; kingdom Metazoa; phylum Chordata; class Mammalia; order Carnivora; family Felidae; genus Herpailurus; species Herpailurus yagouaroundi. The sequence continues at coordinate 42,313,705 of NW_024412413.1, forward strand.
GAAGCTTGATTAATATAATGTGAAAAATTTGCAGATATAATGGAACTGTAATAAACTCTAATGGGAGTCAGAGAAAGTGTTATCTTTGAAAAAGAAAAATAAACAGTGATCTACACAGTACATTAGCAGAATTCTAACCCAGCAATCTTTTGTATTTCCTTTATGTTTGGAGAACTTGTCTAAGTATGTTTACATGACTATGAAACTCCTCAAGACCCTTTCAGAAAGTTTGTGATATTAGAATAATTTTTTGAGTAATACAATGGTATTTGATTTTATTTGCCCTTTTTCTCATTCTGTCATGAGTATATGGTGTACTTTTCCAGAGACTATGTGAGGTGATGAGGTCATAATCTGCTGGCTAGTGAAATGGAGTGTGTGCTTGTGTATTCTTAGTCTTCAGGTTTTCTTAGTTTAATTCTTTTCTTAACCAGTTTTTTTAAAATAAACTTTATTTTTTAGAATAGTTTTAGGCATACAGAAAAATTGTAGTCCCCATGTACTTTGTACCCAATTTCCTCTATTATTAACCCATTTATTGTACATTTGATATAATTAATGAATCTAGATTGACACATTATTAATTAAAGTCCATACTTGATTTAGATTTCCTTAGTTTTTACCTAGTGTCCTTTTCTGTTCCAGGATCCCATCTGGAATAACACATAATATTTAGTAGTCATGTCTGCTCAGGGTCCTCTTGGCTATGATTTCCTTGTTTGTGATGACCTTGACAATTTTCAGGAGTACTGGTATAGATATTTTTCACGGTGTCCTTCAATTGAGATTTGTCTGTTTTTCTCTAATTAAACTGGTCCTTATGGGTTTGGGGGAAGAGACCACAAAGGTAAAATGCCATTTCATCACATCATTGTCAAGGGTATATACTGTCAACCTGACTTGTCATTTCTGATGTTAGTTTCATCACTTGGCTGAGATGGTGAATTTCTCGTATTAATTTATAATAGGGCAAATATCAGTAGGTATAATCTACATAAACAACAGGTCTTTGGAGTCTTTAGTAATTTCTAGGAGAGTGAAGGGATCTGGAGACCCAAAAGTTTGAGAATTGCTCAATTAAACCTTTAGGAACTAGCACTTTAAAGAAGAATAATTGACTGTTACCTGATAGGAAAAGAGGGATCCAGAAGGTGATGGGGGTTGGGAGCAGGGTAGGAAGAAGAAATGATAGGGCCTTCAGGAATGAGGGAGTGGTGACCAAGTTAAACTTTGACTATTCGAAAATTGTACCTAGCATTAAGACATGATCTACATCTTTCTCTTTTTAAGTTTTTATTTATTTAGAGAGGAAGAGAGAGCGCAAGCCTGCTAGTGCATGTGTAGGAGCAGGGGAGGGGCAGAGAGAGAGAGAGAAACTCCAAGCAGGCTCAATGCTCAGTGCAGAGCCTAATGCAGGGCTTGATCTCATGACTGCAAGATCATGACCTGAGCCGGTATCAGAAGTCAGCCAACACTCAACCAACTGAGCAACCCAGGTGCCCCTGAGCTGTACCTTTCAAGGAGCTTTTGTTTTGTTGCTGTTTTCATTTTGGCATTTACAGATACATGTGTTTTGTCTTCAGGAGTTTTAATGATTTGTCTGATTCATATCATCTACAAATAATACTTTATTTCTTTCCAATCTTTATACAGTATGTATGTCTGCGGGTGGGAATTGGAAGAGTGTTTATATATAGTCTTTTAATTTCCAGAAACTCATCCGTTTTGTGTAACTTTCAAAATTATTTAAGATAGACTATTTTGTTACTTTTTAAAATCCATCATGTCCTCTGTAGGGGTCTCCTGTTTTAGGAATGTAGCCCTTTTGCTTCTTTTATCTCTCATGTTTTCCATATTTTCTTTTCATTATGCCTTCGTATTGAATCCTTCATCACTTTTCCAGCTCATTTATTGTAGTACATGTTTTGCTGTTCAAACCTGGTATATATTCCATCATAGTATTTTTATACTCAGTATTACTAGCTGTTTTCTCTGTGGATGTTTGGTCAGACTTCCTGTTTTCAGTATCCTCTCACATCTTTTTGAGCATATTTATTATGGTTATTTTAAGTTTTTGATGGGCTTGGTTCACTAATTCTCTCTCCTGCTGAGATTCTTCAGTTCTTTTTCATAGCATTTGGACTCCTTAGGATATTATTTTTGTGAGTTTATACTTCCTTGGAAATAATATTCTCTCAGGAATATTAATTGCTTTATCTGATTGATACTGATCTAGATAGAAAGGAAAGAGCCTAGGGACTCTTTTGGTCAATGTAGGAATATATGTCTTAGGATAGAGAATCTCTTGTTAAAATCATTGCTTCATTATTTTTCATTTGCTCCTCCCACCAATATATTCTTTTTCTTAGGGAACTTTTCTGTCCATCTCCTCTGCCTCCCTAGTTGTAATCAGTTCATTTGGGGAAAAGGGCAGTGAGAGATAGTGGTCAGCCTTTTTGCCTGCATGTGTTGTTTTGTGCATGCTACAACTCTATAGACATGCACAGTTTAAAAAAAAAAAGTGTTTGGAACTGTGTTTAATGTCTCTGGTTGGTATTAAATCATGTTCTGCCCTGGTAGTAAAGACAGGGTAGATAATGGTCTGCTTATTACTAGTGAGAGAAAAGGGCACAGGAAGATGACTTCCAACCCTCCCTCCTACTGTCAGACCCCTGGTCTTACCTCCATCTGTGGTACTGTATTCTCTTTCTAGTCTGAGGTTGCTTCCCATTTATCTACTTTTAAGGATAGGTTCAAGGACCGTATTGGTTATTTCAGTGGTAAGTAACTCAGTTCCCATTTGCAAAATAAATTGGTTACTTTCTTTTTGGTTTTGTGTTCTCTGTATGTAGAATGGCTGAGGTGGTGGCTGAATCGGGACCAAAAAATCAAAAGAACAGCAGCACTGTTTAACTTATCTTTCCTATTAAGATCTTTGGCAGTTGTGACATGCCCATAGTTTAAAAAGCAAAAGTAGAATGATTAAGGCAACTAACTCACAAGTAAATAGATTATGTAATTTACCCAATAGGAATCTATTTGTTTTTGGTCTCTTGGGTGGCTCAGTAGGTTCAGCATCTGACTCGATTTCAGCTCAGGTCATGATTTCATGGTGATGAGATCGAATCTTACATCAGCCGTGCTGATAGCTCTCCCTCTCTCTCTGCCCCTCCCCTGCTCGTCCCCCCCCCCCAATAAACAAATAAACAAAAAAGAAAGCTATTTATTTTGCTAAACTAGACTTGAGGAGGAAAGCTGGCTTAAAAATTTATAATTTATTCAGTATCTGTAAATAATTTAGTCATTCAGTTTTTAAAAGTGTGGTTTGGAGATTTTTCATGAATGTTTTTACTTCCTGTTTCTCCTAAGTTTTTTATAAACAATATAATTAAAGCCACTGCTCTACACTTAACTCTTAATTAAAAATTATGTCCATTAAGAATCTTACATTTCTTCTTGCTTTTTAGAAAAATAAGCTGAGAGTTCCATCAAACCTCAGATTAGAATGTGAAGGATTAGAATTTTAGCATGTTAGAGACACATGAAGATGAAATTTGATTAAAATTTCAAGAAAATCTCTACCTGTTCAACTGTCTAGGAGAATTGAGCAATTGAAGGATTTTTATCCAGACCTCAGATCACCTTAGTAGGTTTTCATTAACTTAAGACTACTTCAGAAGTCTAATATGGTAAAAACAATAGTGATGGAGCAATGAAGAAAAGGAGAGGGGAGATGAATTTGTGTGTGTGTGTGTGTGTGTGTGTGTGTGTGTATACACCTAAAATTTACTTTTGGTCAAACACTGGGTTTAGAAAACTAACCTACAGAGGTTAGTTTCACAGAGCACATCTGTGCACAGGGTACCTTGCACTTGGGTAAGATCATAGGCAATATTGTTTGTTGCTTTAGGGAATTAGTAGAAAATAAAACTATAGGAAATGAATAGCAACTAACATTTGTTAAATTTCTATCATGTGCCAGAAGCGATTGCAAGTTCTTTGAAGGCATACTTATGTAATTTTCTCATAACCCTATAGGGTAGTATTACTACCCTCATTTAATATAGGAGAACACAGAGAGATAAGTAACCCTCATTTAATATAACCCTCATGTTAAATAAGATAACCCTCATTTAATATAGGAGAACACAGAGAGATAAGTTCAGGGTCATACAACTATTAAGTGGCAGAATTGGGATACATTTTGGCTCCACAGGCCAAGCTTTAATTATTTTCCTATACTACAACTCAACCATGTTAGAATCAGCATATACAAATCCTTGAATACTATTTTTACAGTTTGGAATTTTTCTTTTTTTAAGGTAATGTCAAACCATTGAATTTGGTGTTTTTGAGCTAAGAAACAACCTGTTTAGAGTTGTGACTTGGGAAAATGATTTTGGCAGAATTATGGACTATTGCAGTGGTAACCAGCTGAACATTATAGAGTTACCTGTGGTGTTTTGAAAAATCCCAGTACTCAGGTTGCACCCCTATTTAATTAAATTAAAATCTCAGAGGGTGAGATGCAGACATCAGTACTTCTTTAAATTTTTTTAATTTTTTAAATTTATTTTTGAGAGAGAGAGTGTGAGCAGGGGGAGGGGCAAAGAAAGAGAGGGAGACACAGAATCGAATCAGGCTCCAGGCTCTGAGCTGTCAGCACAGAGCCTGATGTAGGGCTTGAACCCATGAACTGTGAGATCATGACCCGAGTCAAAGTCAGATGCTCAACCAACTGAGCCCCCCAGGCACCCCAGACATCAGTACTTTTTTATAGTCTCCTAGGTGATTTCAATGCATGGGCAAAATTGAGAACTATAGAAATAGAGGTAGTTAGCTCAGAGAACAAGTAAGCAAGCAGTTGTATAATCTAGGTTAACCGGTAGGGTAGTAGTAGCTGAATGGAAAATATGTCCCTTTTGGATTTTGCCTTTTTCCCTGGTTCTAGAATTTGCACTTTCCATATTTGGGTTACTTTATTAGTGTGGAGAGAAAAAAAAATTAGTTTTTGTACACTTACTGTGTTATCCTGATCTTGGCTTGATGTCTCACATGCTTTCTCATTTAATCTTCTTCATAATACTGTGGGGTAGATATTATTGTTTTTAGAAATGAAGAAACTGAGACTCTGAAGGGGTTAGTAATTTTTCTAAGATCACATAGCTAATCAGTGGGACATATTAGGATTTAAATACAGATACTCTTAATTTTATTATTCTTGTCATTGAATGAGGCTAATGTTTTTATATTAAAAATTGATCTGTGTCATACCTAGCCTTTTAAAATTTGTGTGTGCATTACCTAATGTGTACTTTGAAAAATGTCTGATACATGATCTATTTTATTTATTGATTTTTAAATGTTTATTTTTGAGAATGAGCGTGCACGCAGGGGAGGGTCAGGGAGAGAGAGAAGGAGACAGAGAATCCAAAGCAGGCTCCAAGCTGTCATCCCAAAGCCCAACACGCGACTCAACCTCACTAGAGGTCATAACCTGAGCCAAAAGTCAGACACTTCACCGACTGAGCCACCCAGGCACCCTGTGATCTATTTTATTTAACTCAAAGCTTTGTTCTCCTGTAACTAATGTTGATTTTTCTGGCTGGGGTGCATATTTTGGCATTTAGACAGTATATTGTTGCTAAAACATAAAGAACAGTTGCTAACTACATTTTATGTGTGGTAGATATTATGAGTCATGGAGATTGATGTTTCCATAATATTATTATCAGTCTTTCCTGTGGCTTGATACTGAACAGCATGATACCCTAATCAGTGATTTGTTAGAAATAGAACTATAGAAGAAAAAAAGATATTTGTTATATGGTTCTTATGTCTTAATTCAGATCCTAGTCATGATTCAGTATAGAATATAGGCTTATGTATCTGTGTAAGGAATTGACCAAAATGAAATTTCAAGTAAATAAATTCTTACTTCAGACTGAAAATTAAAATTATTTAAATAGGTCATAAGATTAAGTGCCATATACTGAAATATTTATGTGTATGAGCTGTCTCCTATAACCAGTTGTCATATCTAACTTGGCATGATTGTGATGTGTTAACATGGTTTCTTTTGTGCTTTTCAGGTGATTAAGAATGGTTAGGTCAGATATAGAGTATGTTAATGAGGTCAGAGGCCAAGGTCGTGGGTTTCATTCTTTTAATGGGCAGTTCACTTTTTTTTGGTTTTATAACCACAGACTTCACCAAGCAGTCTCACCAGATGCATGACATTAGTTACAGCTGACACAATCGATTTTGAACTTCCCTTGTATATGAAGTCCTTGATGAAGGAGGTTGCTTTAATTATAACAAGAGACCACCATTACCAGAAGAAATATAACTTATGCTCCATTACCAAAAATCAGTGGTGAGTCTATAATAGTGTTATTTATGAAGGACAGAATTATTTAAGAAAAAGGATGGGGGAATTCCTAACAAAGGTATTTGGGCTTATGATGGCCAGAGACTAATAGCAGAAGAAAAGAAAATAGGAATATGCTCTACATTACAACTAAAAATAATCTTAAGAATTGAGGTAATGAGGTGATTTTCTATGTTGAATTGTTTGTATAACAGAATTTTAGGATTAGAACAGATCTTATAAACAAATAAGAAAACTAAATTCAAGATATTTATTCAGATTTACCCAGGGAATCGAGCTAGGCTTAAAACTGAGATTTCAGAATTCAAGTCCATATTAGTTCTTTGTGTATATTAAGCATGCAGAATGTCATAGTTTGGAAAATACAAAGATGTGTAAGATTTTTTTTTTTTTTTTTTTTTTTTTTTTTGCTGTAAGAGAATTTGACTCATATCATAAACAAAGGAACTCAGCAAACCACATACAAGAAATTCTTTGCTAGGGATTAGAGTTACAATAATGACTAACCCTTTTTTTCATTCGTGCATTTATCATTCAGTGTTTGTTGAGTGTCTGCCATGTGCCAGGCTTTGTTCTAGTCTTAAGGGATACAACAGTGACCAAAACAGACTAAGTTCCTACTTCAGTAGAGCTAACATTCCAGTGGAGGAAGACCAAAAAAAAAAAAAAACAAAAAAAAAACATAAATATATACTGTTATGTGGTGATTGTTGTGATGGTAAGATGGATAGAGAATGGCAGAATAGGGGATGGGTATTGCTGTTTTCTGGGAATATTATGAAAGTCTTCTGATGAAGTTACTTTTGAACAGAGTCCTAAAAGTAGTTTTCTAGGCAATGATAAGAGCCAAGTGTGGAGTTTGCAGGTCTGTTAGGCAGACTATGGTGGTTAGGCTATAAGTGTCGAGGGAGAAAGGTGAGTGAAGTGTCTTTCACCTCCTCAGTCAAGTGATCTTGTTGGCAGTGGGGACCATGTTTTTATTGTGTTTTTGAATTCCTGTACCTAGCATAGTAAATGAATGAGGAAGGTAAGACTGAATGCAAGGATATGAGAAAAGGTGATAATTGGTCTGGCTTAGGTAATAGTATTGATGGGAATTGAAGGAAAAGACTAGATGTGAGGTAGACATTGTCTAGGTAAAAATCATCACAACGTAATGACTTCGTAAGATGGGGGGAAAGAGAATCTCAGATTATTAAAGGGTTTAGGTCTGAGTGAAAGAAAGAGGCTATCATTGGAAAACTTGGGCAGATTGGCATCAAAGCTGATTTCAGAGGGAAGCTACTGAGTGCTGTTTTTGACTTAAAGATGCTTTCTAAAGCAAGCTAAATAATTTGTAAAATTGGCTTACAGAATTTTATTATTTTCAAGTTTATTTATTTTGAGAGAGAGTATGCTTGAACAAGTGGGGAAATGGCAGAGAGAGAGGGAATCCCAAACAGGCTTAACACTGTCAGTGCAGAGCCTGATGCAGGGCTCAGTGTCACAAACCATGAGGTCATGACCTAAGGTGAAATTAAGAGTTGGATGCTTAGCCCAGTGAGCCACCCAGGTGCCCTTGTTTATAGAATTTTAGAACCAGAAGTCAATTTGCAATAATGTTTGAACATACAGGTAGCAATATTTTGGAGTGAAGATTTGGAAATAGACTAGGTCTGAAGGGGAAACTTGAAAGTTGTCTAAATAAAGGTGATAAATAAGCCTAGAGAATGAATGCAGTCTGCTGGAAAAGAGCGGTAGAGAAAAAACAACAAATAGTTGAGGACTGAGCACTGATGATGGCCATTCACTTACCAAATGAGAAAACAAACTAGAGGCAGGAAAATAGGAGAAGGGAAGCCAGAGGAGTAGAGTACTTTAGGAACCAAGGGAAGAGAAAGCTCGCATGGGGAAAAGGCTGGTAGAATTATATGCCTACAGGGAGGGCAGAACTGTGAAAAGCTCCAGAACAGGTCAGAGAGGACTTCACAGATTGGCAGATTAACTGGAATTTACGGGAGCCTCAGAATTTTTTTTTAAAGGATTTAGTTTCCAGTATAAACATATTATTGCACTTTTTTCCTACTTCTTAAAAGATTAATGCACCACTTAATTCATTTGATAAACCATGGGTGCTCTCTAAATTCAGATTCAAGTATATGACATTAAATCACTGCTGAGAAAATTTGTTTTTTTTTTAGATCTTGCCATATTCAGAAGTTGCTGAAGTTCAAGAGACAGTGAGTAATATATGGTGCTATGTTTGAAATGTTAACATTTTTATATTTTTTCAGGATTTAAAGTTGGATTCTTAAAATATATTTTTCACTGTATTTTATCATAGATGATTATGTCATTATACAAGGTAGCTAATATAAGTTAAAAAGATCAGCTTTAAAATTTTCATTTTTTCCAAAATGTAAATAGGTTTAATTTTTTTTTACTGTAAAAATAATGCATACAAATGTGGCATGTTTAAATACAAAAGAATGTAATAAATAAAATTCTACTTTCTAGAGGCAACTACTTTTAATATTCTGGTGGTCTCTGTAATTTACTAAGTTTATTCATATGTGTATATGTTACATATGTAATTTTATAAAAGCGGAGTCCTACAAACTTTTTTGTAGACTATTTTTAAAAGTTAGTATATAATTGGGGCGCCTGGGTGGCGCAGTCGGTTAAGCGGCCAACTTCAGCCAGGTCACGATCTCGCGGTCCGTGAGTTCAAGCCCCGCGTCAGGCTCTGGGCTGATGGCTCAGAGCCTGGAGCCTGTTTCTGATTCTGTGTCTCCCTCTCTCTCTGCCCCTCCCCCATTCATGCTCTGTCTCTCTCTGTCCCAAAAATAAATAAATGTTGAAAAAAAAATTTTTTTTAAGTTAGTATATAATGAATTGTTCAGTCAGTGAAAAAAAACTTTAACGACTACACAGTATTTTGTTGTGTGAAGGTATTATTGTTTATTTCATAATAGATTACTGTTGGAGATTACTACAAATGATGTGATAAATGCCTATGGATACATCTTTTTGAATATTTCAGATGATCATCTTGGTATACTCTCCTAGAAGTGCATTTGCTGGGTCAAAAGGATGGTTAGGTTATTTTAAAATAACTGCTTGGCAGGCCAGTTAATATTTTCTATCTAACAGTGATAAGCTCTAGTTCCTAGAAAAGCACTTCTGTAAAATATCTCCTGCAAAAGTCAGGGATAAAATGTACACAGTGTGTGTTTTGCTGATGATTGTAGGAATAGGAAAAGTTCTGTTAAGTATAGAGAGATGACTCCTGTCAGAAGAACAAACAAATCTCAGATGTGCTTTAGATCTCTCACTGAAGATTCTTACTCTAAGGGCCAAAGATAACACTAAATACAGTACTTTTGGGATGTGTTATATAATCCTCCTTCCCAATTGTGGCTCCTGAGAGCCAGCTGCAGCAGGATTGTGTCTCTGAGTACAGCTCGATCAACTTCATTGAGGGAAGAGGCGCTACTTGCTTGAAACTTTATTTTCAAGTTGTATCAATGCTTGATGAGCTGTACTTTGGCTTAAGCTCACAGGATGACTTAAGTCACATCAATATGTATGCTAAGAGGGAGATGCTATGCTACTGGCAGTGGACTCAAGCTCTAGCTCTTATGGGATTGTTTCTGTGTTTTAGGGTGGTCATCTGTCCTGAATTGCTTGGGATTAAGGGGCTCCCAGGATGAGTGTGTGATTGTGAACTTTTTCTGCCTATTCCTTTACACTTCTGAAAGATAGTGTAGGCTAGTTGTTGGTGGCGTGGTAAATATTTAGAAGCACATTAAAATAAAATCCCAATGTTTGCATAATGCTCTTTTCCTGAGGTTTGTAGACTAAAACCGGTAGAGATTTAGGTAATGGCTATATTTCATGCTTTTAGTTAAAAGTAGTTGATAGTGTACTCATTAATAATAAATAGAAAAATGCTAGGCATCTTAGTATTATTTTACTATTTTCAATCCATAGTTTCTGCCAAAATAGAGAATCTGTTTATATGATACACAAATTGTTGAAATGACTGTGTGGACATTGTTGAAGGGATAATGATAAATATGATGTTACTCAATTAGGGGAAATATTTCCATCATATATTAATGGTCTTTTTTTTTTTTTTTTTTTTTTTGAACACGGTGAGGAAAAGTTCCTGGATTCTTCCAAGATTCTAGTAGTATTTTGGTTCTCTAACAAAAGCCAAGAAGAGTTGGCTAGCTTTATATTTTTTAAACTATCTTACAAGATACTTATATGGAATGTTTCCACATCAGTAATTTCACACTGTCTTTATTCATGTGTTACACAACATGGGACTGTGCAAATTAGGCCCATGTCCTAAAAGCAGTAAAAATAAGTGTAGTGTGCAATTAGGCCTTGCACACAGGACCAGTGATGTAAGTTACATGGTAAAATTAATATGTAATCTTCAATTACTTAAATCACTTTTCCTATTGGTATCACTTACAGGCAATTCTGGGAGGATAATTTCACTTGTATCCCAGTTTAATGCTTTTGTATCCACAATCTTCTGGGGAAGGTTTCTGAAGTCTTGCTTATTTTTTTATTGTTTTTCCACTTTTGTTTGGAGTATTTCAGCTTAATTCTTAGTTCCGTTGTTCCATTATAATGTATGTTTTCTAGTGCCTGCCTGTTCTTTTATTCTGTGGCATTTTTCAGTCTTCTGTGAATAGCCATTCAGGTCATATGCCCTAACTCTCATACATAATCATAATTTACACTGTTTCTTACAAACCTGAACCTTTCCCTGTACAGGTCTGTGTGTCTAACGCCCTATTTGACATTTCAACTTGAATGTCTAACAAACACTTCAAACTTAACCTGTCCCAAACTTAGCACTTACATTTCTTTCTGTAAACTAGTCCTTCTCACTGTCCTTTCCATCTCTGACAGTGACAGTTCCATCCTTCCAGGTGCTCAGACCCCAACATTTGACACCATTTTGATTCCTCCAGGGTTTTTGTTTGTTTGGTTTGTTTTGTTTTTTAATTTCATACTTGCTCTGTTTGGAAATCCTGTTGACTTTCTTTTCAAAAATATTCAGAACTCAACTACTTCTTCTCACCGTCACTGCTACTTCCTTGGTCCAAGTCTCCTTTATCTCTCCCGTAGATTATTATGGTAACTCCTAATTGATTGTACCTTTGTTCCTCTAGTCTATTCTTAACATTACAGCTGGAACAATCCTGTTAAAACATATTCAAATTATGTCACTCCTTTTCTCAGAAATCCAGTGGCTCCCCATCTCATTCAGAAAAAAACCCAAAGTCCTGACTGGGTCCTACACAATCTAGCACTCATTTACTTCTTTGACTTTATTTCCTGCTTCTCTCGTACTTCTAGTCCAGCCTCTCTGGCCTTGTTACTCTTCTCCAAGCCCTTCAGACTTGCTCCTATCCCAGTCCTCCATTCTATACTTGTTCTTCTCTCTGCCTGGAATACTCTTCTCTTTTATGTCCTTATGCTGAACTCCCTCACTTTACTCAGTTCTGTAGTGAAGATTTCTTAGGCCACCCTATCTTCAATTATGACCCCCCTTCCTTAATATTTTATGTGTCCTCATTTTCTGCTTTTTTCCTTAGCATTTTTACTATATAATATGTAACAAATTTTTAATTGTTACTATGTTGTTACTCATATCTTCCACTAGAACATAACTACCACAAAGGGCAAATTTTTGTCTTTTTTGTTCACTGTATCCTTTGATGCCTAAAATGATTACTGTCTATATGATACCTATCATATCTCAAGTATTTGAATGGATGGCTCAATAATAGGAATAGACCGTGTTTATTTTGATTATTCTCCAGTGTCTCAATATGAAAAAAAAATTAGAATCAGATTTACATGACCCAAACATGCTTGAAGATGTAATGTTGAAAGCATAATCTGAAACAAATATTCAGAAGTTGCTGTATATGCTAGGGATTATTTTCTGGGAGCAAACAGGCAAGGAGTACAGCTACAAAGAAGTTGACGTAATGCTGTTACTTAACAAAATTTGAGAATATGTACAATAAAAGTGAACTTAATCACTTACCCTAAATAGAAGACCAACTAAAAAACCTTCAAAAATGACTGGCCTTGTGAAATTAAATACTCCAAACTTTGCATATATGGTTAGAACCATTGCTTTCCTTTAAGAAATTTAGATTTACTGGTAAATTCAGGGAAATTAGTAATTATTCATATCAATAAAGAAAGATATTTTTAGAGGATGTCTATGAAATATTTGTCAAGCTTACCATGGTTATCTCTGTCAGTTTTCTAACTTCTTTCAGTTTTCCAATATCATAGTAGTTATTTATTGGTACATAACAAATATTCCAAAATTTAAGTGGTATAAAACAATAAACATTTATTATTTTACAGTTTCTGTGGGTCAGGAATCTAAGAGCAGTTTACTAGGTGTATCTAGCTCAAAAATCTCTTCTATGGTTGTGGTCAAGCTACTGGGGAGTGTGGCTGCTGCAGTCTCATCTGAAAGCTTGACTGGGTGTAAGGGAGGGAGGAAAGGTCAAGGCAGGAGATTCATTTACAAACTCACTGGTTGTTGACAGACATCATTCCTTCACCTCATGGGCTTCCCTGCAAGGCTGCCTGATGACTCAGCAGCTGGCTTTCCCCAGGGTGATCTATCTGAGAGAGAGTAACAGACTATAAACAAGATGGAGGTCATAGTCTTTTTACCGTCTAATCTTGAAAGTGACATCCATTCAATTCTGCCATATTCTATTCATTAGAAGTGACTCAGTAAGTCCAGAAACACTCAAAGAGGGGATTATGCACCAAGATATGGGGATCACTGGAGCCTTTGCAGAGATTGCCTACCACAAATACTTTAATCTTTTTCCACATGCTTGAGAGTTGTGGTAACATGGTCATCAGTAATAAGGATTTGAGCACAATTAGTTTGTTGTCATTCCAGTTGTATTTTTTTAGTTTATCTGTGAAGCTGAAACCAGTCTATAGAAGAATAGGAAACTACAGAAAATGACTAGAGCAAATGCATTTAAAGGAATTAGAACATGGTTTAAAGCACTGTGAAATAACCATCACTTAAGGGAAGCAACAGGGCCAAGAGTTTTTTCCTAGGAGGCAGAGTGAACAACTGCTACCTTTCTTTTTGGTCACAGATAATTTTGCTTCATTCCCTTCAAATAAGAGCAAGCAATAATATAATCAGTGAGAATTTTTTATTTTTGTTGTTACTTTAGGTTTGATGTTACTGTACTTGGTATTTGAGCTGAAGTAAAGCTGAAGACTGTTTCTTTTATTTTTTTAAGTTTATATTTATTTTTGAAAGAGACAGAGACAGTGCATGAGCAGGGCAGAGAATGAGGGAGAGAGAGAAACCCAAGCAGGCTCTGCAATGTCAGCGCAGAGCCTGATGTGGGGCTCCATCTCACAAACTGCGAGATCATGACCTGAGCCAATTATCAAGATTCAGACTGACTTAACTGACTGAACACCCAGGCACCCCAAAGCTGAAGACTCTGTTTCTGCCAAGGGAGACCAAAACACTTGTCCCTAAGCAACATTTATTTTCATTTTTTTTTTTTTTAATTTTGTGTGTGTGTGTGTGTTTTCAATATATGAAATTTATTGTCAAATTGGTTTCCATACAACATCCAGTGCTCATCCCAAAAGGTGCCCTCCTCAATACCCATCACCCACCCTCCCCTCCCTCCCACGCCCCATCAACCCTCAGTTTGTTCTCAGTTTTTAAGAGTCTCTTATGCCTAAGCAACATTTAGCATAATGTTGTATGTTAAGACAGTTTCCAGACAAAAGGTCACCAGTCTTTCCCAGTTTCTTTTAGGTGATTGCATGTTATTCATTTAAGAATTGGGTCTTCTTCCTTCTTAAAGCGCAGTAGCTCCAGGTGCTTTACTTCATGTTTAGTGGGTCCCAAGAAAATTTTGTCTGACAATAAAATTGTATCATTTCTAATCAATATTCCTCTTCGGTTTTTTTCTTCTTCTTTTTTTTTTTTTTGGTATTTGAGAAAAAATTTACTTTGTTGATGTCTTTGTAAAAGCTCTTTGCACAAAGCTTGGCATATAATGAGCACTTAGTAAATGTTCCTTTCTTTTTATGTAAGAAACAGACTGAATTTCTATGTAGTGTTAAGTGCTCTCATGGCATGCAGAACTAATATTTAATAGTGCATGGGTGTTACAGATTTTTTAAACCACTTACATTTAAAGAATTAATAACTTTGGGCTGTCCTTTACATTTCTGAATAATTTTACCACTCCTAACCCATATCATGAGTTAAAATTTGAAAGTAATTTTTGACTTGAATAATTTTCAAAACAAAGTACTTGGTTGATTTCGGTTTTGCCTTTCCATCTTTATTTTCCAAAATTTAAACAAATATTTTATAATGCTTAAGCCAAGATCTTTTTATGTGTGGCAGAGGAAATTCCTTGTGAATTATGATTATTAGGATTGATTTGCATGTGCTTTCTACTTATAAACTAATGCTTATTTTCCTTGTCCTTTTGTTTCACTGCTGCTTCAATCCTGATGCATTTTGCTTCTTCCTGGTTTGGATTATATTTGTTTGCTGCTCAATTACCCTGCATTAAAAGCTTCTTGGTGATAGCAAAGATGTCCTTGGGCCATCAAGTAAGTAGCCAAAGTTTGAATGGCATATTTGGAGACAGAATGTTTTGATGTGTACTTATAAGAGGCATACAGTATTTCTCTTATTAAGTCTTCTACTTTTCTTCCCAAGCACTGAAATGCAAAGAATGTAAATGGTGATTCAGTGCCCATCTGTTGTCAGTGCCCATATGAGATTGATAATGTTTGTGTATTTGCTTCTTGATTGTCTAAAGATGGATTATATACTTAGCTAAATTATCTAATTCATAATTTTAGACCTCATCTTCAGGCATGGTGGGAGGGGTTAAAAAAAAAAAAAAAAGACCTCTTCATAGTTTTCCTTTCTATAGTCATCATAAAGCATAGATCAGACTTCTTTGAGACTGGACATGATAAAAAAATTCACTTTCATGTGAAAATGAGAAATATTGTTTTATTTTGTCACAATCTTTACATAATAGATAATTTGGTTATGAAACACATTTATTTTTACTCTGGGATTTTATAAGTGAAGCGTGTTTCATCTTAGTGATTTAAAAGATGTACCCATTAAATTTATGTCTGAAAAAAAATTTTTTTTGACCAGACACTGTGCTAGCTTTGGGGAATATATGATGAATAAAATATGCACCCTGCCTGTACCCTTACATTATAGTCTAGCACGGGGGTTACACCCATGAATAGATAATTTTAGAGCATTGTGACAGGGGCAACTTTTTTTTTTTTTAAATCATAGTATTACTGAGGTGAAAGAAACCTAAAATATCATCTTTTTTTCTAATATAATTTATTGTCAAGTTAGAGTGTATTGTTGACATAGAGTGTATACAGTGTGCTCTTGGCTTTGGGAGTAGATTCCCATGCTTAATCACTTACATACAACACCCAGTGCTCATCCCAACAAGTGCCCTCCTCAATGCCCATCACCATTTTCCCCTCTCCCTCCCTCAGTTTTTTCTCTGTATTTAAGAGTCTCTTATGGTTTGCCTCCCTCTCTGTTTGAAACTATTTTTTCCACTTCCCTTCAAGCATTAATTTTCTAGACAAAGAGCCTGAAGCTAAGAACTTACATGACCAAAAAGAGTTAGAAATGGGTACTATGCCACTGTGTCTTCAGCAAGATTCTTTTGAGTTCAAAAATCATAATGAAACCATCAGTTTGCTAAATTCAAATCTGCCAAATAATTAAAATATTACTGTCATAAATCGGACAAAAATTAAACTTTATTGAAGCGTAATGTAGAAATTATATTGATTTAGGAAGTTTTAGTATTTCTTCTTAAACTGTTATCTGACCACAGTAAGTCAGCTCAATGCTTTGGGGCTCATTTTTTTCCCATTGACTAAACAAGGTGAAATAGCAAGCTTTCTTCTAGTTGTAAAATTCTTTGGTATGGATTGGTTGCTATTTGTCTCTAATATTGATTATAGTATATAATGTAATTTTTTTTCTAAAAAGAGGTGATTTAAAGTAATATGCTAAAATTCCTTTTTAAAATTCTTAATTTTAACAATTCATAGTATTTTAAATATATTTTTTATTACACAACCAGCATTATTAGAATAGTAGAATTTTTTTTTTGAGAGAGAACATGAGTGGGAGAGAGGGGCAGAGAGAGAGAGAGAGAGAGAGAGAGAGAGAGAATCTTAAGCAGGCTCCACCCTCAGTCCAGAGCCTGACACAGAGCTTGATCCCACAAACCTGGGATCATAACCTGAGCCAAAACCAAGAGTTGGATGTTCAATTGACTGAGCCACCCAGGCACCCCTAGAATAGTAGAAATTTTAAAAGTTGAAAAAAGTATACAAATATGAAAACATTTTTATGTTTTCTTGTCAGCCTTGCTTGTGATACCTGGCAGATATTTTCAATGGATTTTTCAATTCCTTTAGTTACCTTATGTATTTAGATGTTGGCTCAGGTGAACTGATTGGCAATGATGAACTGACCAGTAGAAATGCATTTTTTAAGATAATTTTTATTTATTCATTAATTCATTCACATAATGCACACAAGTTGGGGAGAGAGAGAATCTTAAGTGGGCTTCATGCTCAGTACAGAGCCTATCATGGGGCTCAATCCCACCACCCTGGGATTATGATATGAACTGAAATCAAGAGATGGTTGCTTAACTGACTGAATCACTCAGGTGCCCTACAGTTGCATTTTTAATACCAACTACAGTTATCCTATTTTAGGAATTGTATTTTATAATAGGTCTTTAATTTCTGCTTGGACTAGAGAAAATTTATTGTGTTTATACATTTTCTGGATACACAAATGAAATATACAATATATATTAGAGGTGAGTTTATATCGTATTCTGCCAACTCTTAAAAAGCTGAGGATATATAATTACTTACTAGAGATCATGTATCTTTTAGAGTGAAAAGTAATTTCATTAATATTAGGATTTGTACTGAATGAAAAAGCTATAACGATATATACAAACATGCTTAAATTCTTTAAGTATTTGAGAAAAGGTACATCATCTGTAAGGGGAATACTAGGATTTACATAGAAATTATTTATGACTTTAAAATAATTACTTAACTTGATTTTAGCTTCCTTAGATTAAGGACCAATACCAGGCTATGAAGCTTGGAAAATTCTTCAGATTTTATATTGATGTATTGAATTCAGAAAGTAATGATAGTAGTTATAGAATCATATCCTCCTTAGAAGTTGCAGTTGGTAAGTTAATTATATTACTATTAATTATCCAGCATAGTTAGTTTCTACAGTAGTTAAGATAGTTATGCAATATGAATAGCAAAATAGGTTACTTTATTTCTACTAAAAGTAGAACCAGGAGAGGGCACTGCTATGCTGTCTTTAGTAGATGAGGCAGTTGTAGTGTCAGAAACTGTATTGGAATCATGCAGTGATTCATTTATCAAAATCTGTCCAGTGATTTGGCAAATATTTATTGTCAGTTTTATGCCAAAGGGTACAAATCAAAACCGTGAGTTCCCTACTTGAGCTTACATTCAAATAGTCTAAGATTGTACAAATGATGTAGGACATCAAAATGATTTTTCTATTCTGCAAATCCACTTGTCTGTATAGTTGTTAATACTTGTGAATGGGGCAAGAGAGAACAAGTAGGAAACAATTGTTTTTCTAAGTACTTTTATAAACCCTCCCACTTCAAGGTTCTCAAAGTCATAAATAGTAATACCTCAACTGGTAAGGAGTTAGAGGTGAATACAACTAAATTTACAATTCTCAGACTATTTCCTTTTTTATATAGTGAAGTTACTTAAGATACAGATACCTATATCTTACTGATGGAATCCTGAAACATACTTTAATTCTATTAGTTGTTCTTCTCATAATGTATTTTAAATTAGCCTAAAAAGTATTGTCTGATACTACAAATGAATCTATGTAGCATATGTAGATTATAAAGCATAATCATCCAGTATGTGTTGAACCTACTGCTCAACTTAAGAACCTGAGTCTTAAAAATCCCTCATGTTCAACTATGTACTTCTTCTCTCGTCTATCCCTGTGCCTGCCCCCAAGAGGTGATGACTAGTTTCTATTTTTCATCATTCTTTGCTTTTTTAAAAAGTGTATTTTTTGTTATTTTTGGGTGTTTTTGTTTTGTTTTTTGTTTGTTTTTTGTTTGTGGTTGTTTTGTTTGTTTTTTAGAGAGAGTACACGAGTGGGGGAGAGGGGCAGAGGGAGAGAGAGAGAGAGAGAAAAAAAAAGAATCTTAAGCAGGCTCCACGCCCAGCCAAAGCTTGACACGGGGCTCCGTCCCACCACCCTGGGATAATGACCTAAGCCAAAAACAAGAGTCAGACTGCTCAACCGACTGAGATGCCAGGCACTTATTTTTTTTTTTTCAGTATGTGAAATTTATTGTCAGATTGGTTTCCATACAACACCCAGTGCTCATCCCAAAAGGTGCCCTCCTCAATACCCATCACCCACCCTCCCCTCCCTCCCACCCCCCATCAACCCTTAGTTTGTTCTCAGTTTTTAAGAGTCTCTTATGCTTTGGCTCTCTCTCCCACTCTAACCTCTTTTTTTTTCTTTTTTTTTTCCTTCCCCTCCCCCATGGGTTTCTGTTAAGTTTCTCAGGATCCACATAAGAGTGAGAACATATGGTATCTGTCTTTCTCTGTATGGCTTATTTCACTTAGCATCACACTCTCCAGTTCCGTCCACGTTGCTACGAAGGGCCATATTTCATTCTTTCTCATTGCCACGTAGTACTCCATTGTGTATATAAACCACAATTTCTTTATCCATTCATCAGTTGATGGACATTTAGGCTCTTTCCATAATTTGGCTATTGTTGAGAGTGCTGCTATGAACATTGGGGTACAAGTGCCCCTATGCATCAGTACTCCTGTATCTCTTGGGTAAATTCCTAGCAGCAGGCACTTATTTTTAAATTCCGTGTATGTCACTAAGTTTTGCTGGTATTTAATTTTATGAGAGTGCTGTATGTCATTTTCTAGGATTTTTTTTGTAGTTAATATTTTATGTTCCAGATTCAGCCATGTTTTGGGGTATAGATATAGATCATTCCTTTTCAGTGCTATATGCTATTCCATTAAATGCATATACCACAGTATACAAAGCCATTTATTTTCAGTTGGTGAATATTGAAATGGTTTTGATTTTTACTCTGAACATTCTTATTGTCTCTTGGTAAACACATATAAGAGTATTATTTCTAGGTATAAAGCTAAAAGTGGGATTGTTGGATCCCTATGGTATGCTGGTGTTCAGTTTTTTTTTTGTTTTTTTTTTAATTTTTTTTTCAATGTTTATTTATTTTTGGGACAGAGAGAGACAGAGCATGAACGGGGGAGGGGCAGAGAGAGAGGGAGACACAGAATCAGAAACAGGCTCCAGGCTCTGAGCCATCAGTCCAGAGCCTGACGCAGGGCTCGAACTCACGGGCCGCGAGATCGTGACCTGGCTGAAGTCGGACGCTTAACCGACTGCGCCACCCAGGCGCCCCACTGGTGTTCAGTTTTATAAGGTAGTTCTAAATTTCTTTTCCAAAGTGCTTAGATCAGTTTATTCTCAAGCAGCAGTGCTTAAATGTCTCATTGATTCTCATCCTTATCAGCACTTAGTATTATCAGACTTACTAATTTTTGTCAGTTTTACTGAGTGTAAAATATTTATTTCATTGGGATCTTGATTTGTATTTTCCTGGTTACCAAGAGGATAAACATCTTTTTTATATATTTATTGGCCATTTGCATTTTTTCTTCCATGAATTCACTGTTCAGGTCCCTGCCCCATTTTTCTTTTTCTTTAATTAAAAAAATTTTTTTTTATTGAGACACAATTGACATACAAATTTATGTTAGTTTCAGGTATGCAGTGATGATTCAGTATTTGTATATATTACAAAATGATCACCACAGTAAGTCTAATTAATATCCATCATCACACATAGTTACAGAATTTTTTTTATGATGAGGACTTTTCAAGATTTATTCTCTTAGCAACTTTCAAATATGCAGTATAGTATTATTAATCATCATTCTGTACATTGCATTAATATGACTTATTTATCTATAATTGAAAGTTTGTAACCTTTGATTCCCTTCACCCATTTTTCCCACTCACTACCGCCCTGCTTCTGGCAACCACCAGTCTGTGTATCTATGAACTTGGTGTTTCAACTTGGATAATACAGTATTTGACATTCTCTGTCTGACTTATTTCACTCACCATAATGCCCTCAAGGTCCATCCATGTCATAAATGGCAAAAATTTCATTCTTTTTTTTATGGCTGAGTATTCCATTCATTTGTCAGTGGACACTTAGGTTGTTTCCATGTCTTGGCTGCTGTAAGTAATTCTATGGTGAACATAGGGGTGCATATATCTTTCCAGATTTGTGTTTTCATTTTCTTCAGGAAAATACACAGAACTGGAATTGCTGGATCCTATGGTTGTTTCTTTTAACTTTTTGAGGACTCTCCGTACTGTTTTCCGCAGTGGTGAATTGGCTACACCAAGTTACATTCCTACTGACTGTGCACAGGGAGTCATGTTTCTCCATATCCTTGCCAATGCTTGTTATTTCCTTTCTTTTTGATAATAGCCATTCTAACAGGTGTGAGGGGATAATAGCTCATTGTGGTTTTGATTTCCATTTCCCTGATGATTAGTGATGTTTAGCATCTTTCCATATACCTGTTGGCCATTCTGTCTTTGGAAAAGTGTTTATTCAGATCTTCTGCCCATTTTTAAGTCAGATTGCTTATTTTTTTTTTTTTGCTGTTGAGTTATATGAGCTCTTAGTGTATTTTGGACATGAACCCCTTATCAGATATATGACTTGTAAATATTTTCTCCCATTCAGGAGGTTGTCTTTTCCTTTTGTTGATGGTTTCCTTTGTGGTGCAGAAGCTTTTTAGTTTGATATGTAGTCCTACTTGTTTATTTTTGTTTTTTGTTTTTGTTGCCTCTGCTTTTGGTGTCAGGTCCAGAAAACCATCACCAAGTCTGATGCTTACTGCCTGTGTTTTCTTTTTGGAGTTTTAGGGTTTTAGATCTTATATTCAAGTCTTTGATTAATTTTGAGTTAATTTTTATATATGATGTAAGACAGTGGTTCAGTTTCTTTCTTTTGCATATGGATGTCCAGTTTTCCCAGCACCATTTATTGAAGAGACTGCCATTTTCTTGTATATTCTTGACTTTTTTGTCCCAAATTAATATGACCATATATGCATAGGTGTACTTATGGGCCCTCTATTCAGTTTTATTAATTTACGTGTGTTCACCATACTGTTTTGATTGTTGTAGCTTTGTTTTATAGTTTGAAACCAGGGAACATGATGCCTTCAGCTTTGTTCTTCTTTTTCAAGATTATTTTGGTTATTCAGAGTCTTTTGTGGTTTCACACAAATTTTAGAATTTTTTGTTCTAATTCTGTGAAAAATGCCATTGGAATTTTCATAGGGGCTGCATCGAATCTGTAGGTTGCTGTAGGTGGTATGGACATTTTAACAATATTAATTATTCCAATCCATGAGAATGGACTGTCTTTCCATTTATTTGTGTTTTCAGTTTCTTTTGTCACTGTCTTATAGTTTTCATTGTACATGTCTTTCACCTCTTGATTAAATGTATTCCTAGGTATTTTATTCTTTTTGATGTATCCCTACATTTCTCTACTGTGTTGTTGGTCTTTTTCTAATTGATTTATAGGCTTGTTATCTTTCTTAACATATTCTGGATACTAACCCTTTGTTAATTATATATGTTGCAAATATCCTGTTTTTCTTTCTAACTTTTTATGGTACCTTTTGATTAAAATCTTAATTTTAATATAGTAGAATTTATCAGTTCTTTATTTTTGGTTAGTGCTTTGTTGTGTCTTTTTAAAGGAATCATTCCTTATCCCAAGTTTATAAAGATATTTTTTTTATATTTTCTTCTAAAAGGTTTTAAGTTTTGCTTTTTACAGTGATGTCTTTATTTCCTAAGACTGTTCTTTGTGCATGGTATGAGGATAGGGACCTGATTTTCCAATACTTAATTTTCCTAGTATCATTAATGGAGGTAGTCCCTACTTCTGTTGTATATCTAGGCTCAGCGTATGCATGGGTTTGATTATGAGATCTCTCTGTTTTGTTCTTTAGGTCAATTTGTCTCTTCCTACATCTATACCATACATCTTTAATTTTAATAGTAATTTTTAGGAATTAAGTGGATCTTGGATTTAGTAACCAAAGGAGCTGCCATTTACTTTATGATAATAAAGTTTGATAAAGGTATAAAATTTGTTGATTGGTTCATTCAGCAAGACCCTATTGAACACCTTCATTATGTCAGAACCATACGAGGACTTGAGGATTTATGGAAATATAAGGCAGATAAAACTCCATTCTCTTATGGAACTTAATGGTCTCCTGTAGAAGGCAGACAATAAACAAATGATATAATTTCAGATAGTGATAAGAGCAACAGTGAAAATCATGTATGATAAAGTGATAGAGTATAATCGTGGCAGAGTGCACACTAACCAAAAAAATAAAAGAATTGATCAATTTCATAGGCATGATGAAGAGCTTTGTTGAAGATAGGGCATTAGAGCACAGACAACACGTAGAGAGGGGTCAATAATGTGAACCTCTGCAGTAGGAGTTTTCCAGGTTGAGAGAACAAGAGATAGAAAGACCCAGACACTGGAGCAAAATGGCATGTTTTAAGGAATACCACGAAGGCCATTCTAGCTGGAGCCAAGTAGCCAAGTGACTAAGGAGAGTAGTAGATAATGAGATTGTAAAGGTAAGCAGAGGCCAGACACTTTTCAGTTCGTATGCCATGGGATTCAAGTATAATGGAAAGCATTGAGGATATTTCTGTGTGGCGCAGATCTGATTCATGATTTACAAAGATTATTCGGGTTTCTGTGTAGAGAATGAATTCTAAACAAGCAAAGAGCAAGACAGTAAGTCTGGAGACTAGGTAAAAATCTGTTGCTGTGATCCAGTGGACAGGTAATGGTGGCTTAGAATAGGGTGATAGTTGTAGAAGTGGGAAGAAGTAAAAAGATTCAAGATAAATTCTGAGGGTAAACTATAAAGATCTCACAAATAAATCAGGTGTGAAGTGTTTAAGGAAGAGAAAAATAAAAGAATATATCTGAAGTTTTTGGCCTGAGAAAGTGATGGAGGACAATAGTGAGTGGTAGGTTTGGAGGATAAACAGAATCAAGAATTATGCTCTGGATAAATTTGAGATGCCTGTTAAAAAGTAGAGGCTAGTATAAGTCAGGCAATTGGACGTGTGAGTTTAGTTCAGGAAGAGATAAATTCAGGAGTCCTCAGTGTATAGATTCTTTTTTTTTTATGGACTTGATGGGAACATAGACTTTTTATATCTTTACTTGGATGTTAAGTGGAAGGTTTTTGTGTTTTGGGGTTTTTTTGTTTTGTTTTGTTTTTTGTTTTTTAGTTTTTACATTGAAATGTACAAAGCTAAAATATAGATCTTGAAAACTTGAGCACAATAGAAAACAATTTAATTTAAAAGAGTTGATTTAAAAGGTACAGTGATAGGGGCGCTTGGGTGGCGCAGTCGGTTAAGCGTCCGACTTCAGCCAGGTCACGATCTCGCGGTCCGTGAGTTCCAGCCCCACGTCAGGCTCTGGGCTGATGGTTCAGAGCCTGGAGCCTGTTTCCGGTTCTGTGTCTCCCTCTCTCTCTGCCCCTCCCCCGTTCATGCTCTGTCTCTCTCTGTCCCAAAAAAATAAATAAAAAGAGTTGAAAAAAAATTAAAAAAAAAAAAAAGGTACAGTGATAAAAATGTGAACATGATTTTCTGGTTAAGTTACAAATTAAATCTGTAGTGAAGACAGAATCATTCTTTCTCAAGATAAAGCTAAGCTTTTGTAGGCAGAAAGCACAGAAACAAAATGAATGGACATGGAGATGGCTAGGGCACTGTGGATTTCGTCACAATTTGCCCTGTTCCTTCATTTGAGTATTTTTCTCTTTTCTGCCCTCTCTGCAAGTGGGCATTGCTCTTCTTCATTAGCAAATGGGTGAATAACGACTTTAAACACTATTTAAATTGATTATTGAGGCAGCAAGCTTTTAAGAGATTAGACTTTGGAACCAAATGCTCCTGAGTTAGACATCTTACCTCTATTACTGAGTCTTGTAAAGCAGTCTCTGAATGAACCTCAAGTTTTCCTATTTCTAAAACAAGAATCATACCTATTTTTCATGAAAATTAGGAATTAGAGTAGAAATTCTAGTGAATATGAATATTTTATATTGCTACTAATTTGTATTTTTTCTGATTACTAATGAAGGTTGAGTATTTCATATGTTTAGTGACTGTATTTCTTTTTAAAAAAAATTTTTTTAACGTTTGTTTATTTTTGAGAGGGACAGAGTGTGAGTGGGGGGGGGGCAGGGGGCAGAGAGAGAGAGACAGACAGGCAGACAGAATCTGAAGCAGGCTCCAGGCTCTGAGCTGTCAGCACAGAGCCCAGTGTGGGGCTCAAACTCCCGAACTGTGAAATCACGACCTGAGCTGAAGTCAGACTGTCAACTGACTGAGCCACCCAGGGGCCTCCATTTTTTTTTTTTTAATGCAATGACTTTGTCTCTTGCTTATTGGTTTATTGGCAAATGTAAAAAGTTAATAGCACAATGAAAAGGCCATAGTAAACTTTGGAGTACCCTTCATTTTTAGTTGACTGTATTTTCATTTTTATAATGTCTAAATTTTGTGTAATTGGACCCATACGTAGCATACGTTCCTCTTGGATTGATGGCAAACTACAATTAAAAGAAAATAAAAGTTATGCAGATTTATTAAAGTACAGAGTTGGAAAACAAATATAACTATTGAGGCTATTTCAATCATAGTTCTATACCGTATTATTAACTGTGTAATTATGTAAATGTGTAACATCAGTACTAATTCTTTTATTCTTCTTTCCTTGAGCTGTGGTAGCAAACAGTGACGAATCTCAACATCTGACACCAGGAAAGATGAGTCAGCGCCAAGGGAAAGAAGCTTATCCAACACCAACCAAAGATTTGTATCAGCCGTCTTTTAGTCCAGCAAGTCCTCATAGTCAGGGTAAGAAATTGTGCTTTTAATTTAGTTGTGGTTATAAGGGGAGAATGACATTTTAGGTCTATCATAATTTTTTCTTTGTAGCTATTTGGTTTTATGGGTTTTTTGTTTGCTTTGGTCATCTATTTTACTCTTGAAATGAGTTTATTTTCCTTTAGAGTCCTTTTAATTCCTCTTATATTCCCCAGTGTACTTGGTTAGTTATACTGTTCTAATTGAGTGATTCTCAAACTTTGTGGTCTCAAGACTCCTTTACACTGTTAAAAATTATTGAAGACCTCAAAGAACTTTTATGTGGATTAACCTATCGGTATTTATCGTAAAATAGAAGGAAGAAATTTTAAAAATGTTTATACTTAATCATTTAAATTTATAATAATAAGCCTTTTACAGGTTAATATGAATAACGTTTTTATTAAAAATAACTATGTTCCTCCTTCCTTTCCCTCAAAAAAAAGTATTGAGAAGAGTGGTATTCTTTTCCTTCATGGTCTTTCAGACTTGCCACTATTAACATTATGGGCTGGATAATTCTTGCGGGGGGTGTCCTATGCATTGTAGGGTATTTAGCAGCATCTTTGGCCTCTACCCACTAGATGACGATAGCATTTTCTCCAGTTGTATACAACCAGAAATAGCTGACACTTTGCCAAATGTCCCTTGAGGGACAAAATTGTCATTGGTTGAGAACTACTATTTACAATTTTTGCAAATCTCTTTAATATCTAGTTTACAGACAGACACCCAGATTTTCATATCTGCTTCTGCAATCATGATGTAATGATTCGATTGAAGAATATGAACAAAATCTGGCCTCACACACATACATAGTCAGAAAAGGGAGGATTACATTAATAGCTTAATACATAAATGCAAATAGTCTTTGATACACACCAAAATTTGACAAGTGGTAGTTTTTTTTTTAAGTTTATTTATTTATTTTGAGAGAGAGAGAGGGAGGGAGGGAGGGAGGGCGGGAGGGAGTGGCAGAGAGAGAAGGGGACAGAGAGAATCCCACGCAGGCTCTGTGCTGTCTGTGCAGAGTCTGGCACAGGGCTCGATCCCATGAACCATGAGATCATGACCTGAGCCTATATCAAGAGTAGACACTTAACAGAGTGTGCCATCCAGGCACCCCACAAGTGGTAGTTTCTTAAATATTGGTTGCAAAGTAGAATCTGAAACCGCATCAATAATCTTTTCGTACTCTCTTAAGTTAAAGTCCATTCATCTCTCTTGAACTTTGAATGGTTCTTTACTCATGCATGATTTTTTTTTTTAATTTTTTTTTTTCAAACATTTATTTATTTTTGGGACAGAGATTGAGCATGAACGGGGGAGGGGCAGAGAGAGAGGGAGACACAGAATCGGAAACAGGCTCCAGGCTCTGAGCCATCAGCCCAGAGCCTGACGCGGGGCTCGAACTCCCGGACCGCGAGATCGTGACCTGGCTGAAGTCGGACGCTTAACGACTGCGCCACCCAGGCGCCCCACTCATGAATGATTTTTTTTTTAACATCAAGCATTAGTCATTTGGGAAATAGTTAGTGAATTACATAGATCTACTAAGTGTTGACACATTTTAAAATACAATACAAAGATGTACTTTATGCATACTTCTCATCTTGTCACACAGAAATGTTAAAACCATCAGGGTTTAAGATGAATAATTTTTAATGCTTCATCAACAACATCTGTAAGTGAAACTGGCCTTTTACTGTAAGTGCATGGCAGTGAAGAAATCAGTGACCCTACAACAGTTAGTCTCTTTGCATTGATTTGTGCTAAGGTGTTAGCACTTTGAACATTGCTTTTGTGCTGTCAGTGCAAATGTCAACACAATGAAAATCTATTATGGAACTAGTTTTAACCTTGCAGACTCTCTAAAAGAGTCTTGGGGACTCCTAAGGATTATGGATCTCACTTCCTAATTCATATTTGATAAATTTCATATCTTGAATTCTGCTTCTTAGCACAGTTTATTTAATCAGATGCTTTGAACTCTCTTGCGGTACTACGGTAGCAATGGTGGAAAGATTTCTGCTTTTAAAACTAAGCACTTAAGTTTGGTGTTTTAAAGCTAATGTATACTTAGGTTATCAAATATTTTAAAATTTTAATTTGGAGTCTTAACTATCACAATGTCTCTAATTATTCAGGTTTTGGTATTGTGACTATGAATTATTCTTTGAAAGTAGGCTTTAGTGACTTCTTTTTAAATGAATATTAATTGGTAAATAGTAAGTTACATGATCATTTTGAACTTTATTTCAGTGGGAAATGTTTAATAAATAATAATTATGATTATTTTAAATAAATTATTCTGTTTGAGTTGTAAGCTGATATTTCAGCTGTTGCTGTATTTAAGCATCTTAATCTCATTTAGAAATTATTTTAGTGACCCATGTAAACCTCTAATTTTTGCATTTAAAGCAGCTCTAGTGTCAGTTATATCTTGATTTGCACCTGGTTAATATTTATGGAGTGAATTACATGCTGAATATACTTTTTATTAAAGTCAACCTATTGGCTTTGTGTAATGCAAAATATCTTGGGTTTACCTACTGAAATTCCATGTCAGAGTTTCCAGGTGTCAGATTTGTTTTGAAATAAGGTAGATTCATTAACTCTTGATTATGAGGAAGATAAACTGCTGGAGGAGATTAACAAATATTCTGTAAGCCTCTTTGATTTGTCTACAATATCTCAAATACTCTTGCTTAGTATTATCAGCTTGTGAATGGAAAGACTTAAGAGTTCTAGAAACTTATAGTAATAATGACTAACTTTTAATGCTCTTCATGTCTCTAAGTGATTTTTTACATGCATTAGCTCCTAGAATGCTTGCAAGAACCTTATGGTGTATAAATCATTTTCCCTGTTTCACAAGTGAGGAAACTGAGCACTTGGTAAGGGTAATTTATTTTTATTATTCAGATTTATAACCAAAAATTTCACTAGATAACTGCATTTATGTCCCTTCCATTCTCAAAAAGTCACCAGTTGACTATTGCCTAGAGCAGTGGCTTCTGAGTCTGGCTGTGTCTGAGAATCAATCACCTGGGAGCTTTGCTTAGATACAGATTTCTACTCCGGCCTTTCAGAAGCTCTGGGAGCTGTTTTTTCCTCTAGGGTGAGGCTCTGTATTTATAAAACTCTCCAGGTGTCTCTGATGTAGTAACATTTGGACAAACCGTCGAGAGCTTAAATTCCAGATTCCATAATCTGGTAATCAGGACTCTTAATTTGTCTGATTTTATTCTACCTTTACAATTTCATTTTGTGTTTCCCCTCATCATGAACCCAGCAGGATGACTTTCTTTGCTATTCTCCCGCAAGACTGTGCTTTTATTTATCCTGGTATCCTCCACTATGGAATGGAATGAATGCCTTCTCCCTTCCCTTTACTTATCTAAACACTTCTCAAATCCCAGGGTGCCATTAGTAAAAAATGGCCTCAGAATAAGGATCCAATCAAGATCAGGCTTCTGTAAGATTCTGTGTTGAGAGTTCAGAAAGGCAATGTCTGTTGGAGCCTTTCAAAAGGGCTTTAAAGAGTCTAAAAGGTGTACCTTTCAGAATATCTCAGCTAGCCAGAAGAGCTTCTAAGGCTTTTAAGTCCACTGTCCTACAGCACCATGACATAGCCCAGAGGAGTGAACTGGCTATCTCAAAGAAATCTGTGGATGTGGCATCTGTTAAATTGAGTTAATTCTAATAAAATTCATAAGAAACTCACAATGTTTTTACAAGAATGATGCTGATAGAAACACCACCAGCGTAGATGGAAAAGGATAGTTCAACTAAAAAGAGCCTTTGTGTGTGGGGAGAATCCCAATCTTATGTGGGCATGAAGCAGGCTGAGAAAACTACACTATTGCAAACATGGACCATTTCTTATGAAATGGGAAGACTGACTCAGGGGATGGGTCCAGGAGCCCACCCAGAAAGAAGGCAGAGTCAAGAGCCCCAAAGGACTATTTTCAAAGAACATAACTGTGCTTTTTTTGTTTGTTTGTTTTATTTAATTAATTAATTTTTCAGAGAGAGCGCACAAGTGGAGGAGGGGGCAGATTGAGAAAGAGAATCCCAACCAGGCCCCACTCTCAGTGCATGATGGAGGGCTCGATCCAATGACCCTGGGATCATGACCTGAGCTGAAATTAAGAGTCAGATGCTCAACTGGTTGAGCCGCCCAGGCACCCCCATAACTGTTCTAATCAAACTGCTGATGACATGTGCCAAGCAGATTTCACAATAGCTGTGGGACTATTTATTGTGCCTTCTGTGTAACTCCTCATCCCCTTCATCTTTTGAACCCCAGTGTCCATTGTAGTCCTACCCCTGGCTTACTACAGTGGGGCAGAGAAGCTATCTTTTGAGGTGATGGGATTTTGGTTTCAGAGGAGGTACATCTGAGAAGCTACATGTGAGGAACTAAACCCAAGGAGTACCATTTGCAGTTGCACCTGATTTAAATAATTAGACCCAGCCTTATAGTCAGTGCTATAATAGAATGACATTTTGCCTCGGGGGAGACATTGAGTGTATTTTGGACGTAGAAGGAATGTGAATTAAGTGGACTGTGGTGTGTTTCATTCTCAAAGATGACTGCAACAATATCTTTCATCTTATATGCCTTTTTTTTTATGCGTTCTTGCAACTTTCCCATCAAGAAATGGAGTTTGTTCTTCCTTTACCCCTACCCTTTCGACATGCAATCTAGAAGCACAAAATAGCTAGCCCCAGCTTGCTATAGTCATCCCAGCTGAAGGTCCGTAAGAGTGACAAGCCACATTGGGTATTCTGGCAGATACTGTGTGGATCAGAGACAAGCCACCACCAACCTCAGCTTGCCTAATTGCAGCATTGTGAGCAAATAATTTAATGTTTTAAAGCACTAAGTTTTGTGTAGTTTAAGGTACAGCAATAGATAACTATAATAGTAGGCAACACAGTGATTAGAATTATATTCATAAATTGGGAAGAATGTGGTACCAATGAGAAGATTCACTACTAGACTGTACTATCTAGGTAAGGTGAATACAGCCTGGATGGGAGTGACAGTTGTGGGAATAAAAAAAGGAAAATTTGTCCCGGATTAGTGAATGATTTGGGTGGAGGCGACAGTGGAAAGAGGGAAGGAAGAATCCGCAATGACTCCTACATATTTTGCTTGGGAAACTAGTTTAAAAGTTTACCAAGATAGGGAACTATGGAGGAAGACCCAAGTTTGGGGGAAAGATGCTGAGGATTCCAGTTTTGGACATGGTGAGTTTGAAGTGTGTTAGAGCTATCCACATGGCATGTTAAGGAGGAGATTGGCTTTATGAGTTCAGGGTTTAGTAGACACTTCTGCACTAGAAGTGTAGATTTGGAAGTCATCAGCATAGAGTAATTGAGATGGTTAAAACAACCATATGCATCAGTTTAGAGATTCCCAGACAGTATTGTGTTTTAAATGAAGTAAAATAGAATAAAAAGATCAAAGCTTGTGTGATCTGTGAAATTTTTATCTTCATACACTCATACGTGTACTTATGTAAAATATATTTCTCATTGTAAGTTGTAAAAAGTTTGGGAAGAATTGAAGCTTGAGAAAAGTAGTTGGAATACCATCCTAAAGAATGTCAACATTTAAGGATATGATGGAGAAAGTATTGGCAGAGGAGCTTTGTAAAGGAGTGTTGTATCCCAGAAGAATGAAACAGACAGTTTTATGAGGGAGGAAGAGTGACCTGTAGTTTTACGTGCAGCTCAGAAGTCAAGCCAGTTAAGAAAAATGATCCATTGACAAGATATCATTGCTAACATTTGTGAATTCAGTTTTGGGGACAGTGATGAAGGCAGAAGATGAGAGCAATAGGATGAGTAAGAAAGATAAGGAATTGAAGACAGTTGGCAAACTCTTTCAGGAATTGTGCCTTTGAAGGGGAGGAATGTGTATGGTAGCTAGAGAAAGACAGTGGGGCAAAAAGGAGATTTAAGAAAGGCGATATTTGAGCATGTCCAAATGTTGACAGGACAAAGTCAGTAAAGAGAAATACATAATTAGTTGGGCAGGTCTCAGAGGAGGCAACCATGATGGGTTTCATTGTGAAGGTGAGGTGTTGACAGGCCTAGGAACACAGCTGGAAAGTGGAAGAACCATGGTAGTGGGGTGCCAGATAGTGTTTGGGCCTCAGTTGAGGTTGATATTAACCTGCCTCAGTGTGAGATTATCTTCTGTGAGGTTAGGCTTTACTAGGTATGTGCAATAAAAGTGGCAGAGTAGGCATGGGATGCTGGTAGGGGAGTGGAGGTTTAATGGATGAGTTTGGTTAATTGCTTCGGTGGAGGGGGTGGGATCTGTAGGAGGAAATGTCAGAATTAGTGGACAGCTCAGTGTGTAAGTAAGTGGCTTTGGGGGCTGAGGCAAGCTCCAACAGATGAATACTGAATTGATAGAATAATGGAGGGTTAATGTAAATGGAAGAAAGGTATGGAGAGTAAATGGCATTGTCAGTAAGCTCCTCAGGAAAGAGATTGTCCTTTTTAAAAAAAAAAAATACTCATCTGTTCCTAGCATACATAGTAACTTGAACATGGTAAGTACTTTTGTGTTGAATAACTGAATGAGTGCCTATATTGAGCACCTTTTATGTGTTTAGTCCCTGCCCTTGTCAAGCTTTAGTCTCATTTTTTTTTTTTTTTTACTGAATAGATGCAATTCTGGGGGCAATGTTCATGTACTTGAACCTGTTCTCTAACATGAATCTCATCTTTGATATTGTTCCCATGTTTGCTAAAGAGAAAGGTCCCACAAGAGAGTGGATGACAATGCATCAGGAAAAAATGGCATTATATTGGTGCCATTTGCTGAACTCTTGCTATTAGCTACCATTTATTGAGCGCTTACCAAGTTTGGCTAATATGCTAAAAGTCTTATGTGCAAAATTATATTTAACTGTTGAAACAACCTCATAAAACATAGAAGCAGTTACTCTGCTTCACAAATGAGAAAACTAAGGATCAGGGAGAGATGTTAAGTCATTTGTTCAAATTCACAAAACTAGTAAATGTCAGAGGCAGTTTTCAATCTCAGGACTGTCATAGCCTATAGTCTTAATACTCCACTCTGCAGGAGTAAATTACAGGGTCAGCTGTTTTCTTTTTGTTTTATACATGCTGTCATGTTAGAAGTTTGTTTTGCTGGTACTTTAGAATGGCAAAGAGTCTGATTGTTCCTGTTTTCTGGCTGAGTCTCCTTCATGCATATTGATTCATACCAATTTAATGTAGGTCATTATCCCTTAAAAACAGTTAAGTTGTTAGTTTTTTGTTTTTGTTTTTGTTTTTGTTTTTGTTTTGTGGTGCGGTTTCCTTCCATTGATTTAGGATTTTCTTTTCTTTTTTTTGAAGAAACTAGGGACACTGATTCTTCTCACTAAAGCCCACACATATCAGGATAGTCTTTTATTTGTTATATGTTTAAATTATGGTAAAGAGATTATTCCAGAACTTATTTACATGCCAGATTTTTACCTTTAGTATACCAGTTTCCTTAAAAATAGTTTGAGCTTTAGAATGATTACAGTCTCTTAAATAGGATGGTATTTGTTTTATGCTGACTTCTTTGACATATTTTATGTAATTCAGTTGTTTGTCAAGAAAGAGAAATATGTATATTTATTAGGTTATTGTCTCCCCTTTCTTCTTCTACTTTCAAATAAGAACAGTGCCCAGGGAGCCTAGAGACTAAATTATAGCTCATCTCACATATACTCTGTTCCCTCTAGAGAACATTTGCAGTTGTTATCGAAGCTTGATGAGTTAACTGTAGTTCATCCTGTAGCTACCCTTTCATTCTTTGGTCATAAAAAGCGATTTTGCATACTTTTAGTTTTATAAAACCATCTTTCAGTTGTAGTGCTTTGTGAGATAATGTAAAATGTTGTTTTGTCAAAACTTAAAGGAGTAGGTTTCAAATTAATTTTTAAATGTTAAAAATTTTAAGACTTTTAAAACTAAAAGTTACCTATTTAATCAGTTATCTGCTTAAGTTTTAGTTATCTGCTTTAGTTTTAGCTAAAATAATTTAGACCATGCTTGGTTTATCTAGACTTGAATTAAAAGGTACATGCTTTGAATTAAAGGTACAATGAGTTTCTGTTATCCTTTAGTAAATTCTCTTAAACCTCAAAGTCCCTTCACCTTGAATGCCCTGGTAGCATTAAACATGATGTGATGGGTGTGTATCTACTACTTAATAGAAGACTTCAAAGTAAAGGGGGATTTTCTTTGCAGAGTTTACTAGTGCGAAGATGTTGTACCGTATTCCCCAGGGTGACAGTTTTAGACATCGCTGGTATAAGTCTCAGGTGACACCTTCATTTAAGTGGTTTATAGACGAAAGGAGACCAAGAAGTCAGTTTCCTCCATGAATCGAAGCAGTTCCTCCTTCCTTGGTAAGCTATTCCTAGGATCAATTCTTAAACACTGATAAGACTCAAGACACGTAACAAATGTGTCTTGAATGTATGTGCTGTATTTCATGAAAATTGTTTTACCTGAAAGAGTACCTGAATTTATCCCCACCATCTTTTTTTTTTTTCTCCTAAATGCTGTGCTTTGGTTTGTAGACATAGGTCATTTTCATTACAAATAGTATATAAGTTAGAGGTTATGTTAATTTTCTTCTCAGTTTTTGAATCCTCACTGTTGGACTTTTGAAGTTATTTCTTAAGACAGAATTGTTTTCTGTTTGAAATTCCTTGTGTTCAGATAGTTGCTTCAGAGGTATGGAAGTTATTAAATAATTAAAAAATTAAAATATTTGGCAAATTAAAAAAATGAGAACGCAATATTTTTCTAAATCCCTCCTGTGAAATGTTGCTATATCTGTGTTTTTCAAATGTTCCTATGCTCCTGTAGATAAAACTGAAATAGTTTGAAAACATTTATTGAAAATAATTTAGCCCTGTTTTAAGCATCTTTGCAAAGATGAGACGAGTCTGTCTTACCATTGCCAGGCCTTGTTAATTGCTTCTTTAACAAAGCAGCAAGATTAACATTAAGAGTACTAAAGCACTGTTTTTCCTATAAATGTTCTCTGTGTTTGTGTATGCATGTGTGTATTTAATTAAAATACATGCGTGTGTATTTATTTATATTTACTTAAGATATGTATGTGTGTGGGGGCGCCTGGGTGGCTCAGTCAGGTAAGCACCCGACTTTGGCTCAGGTCATGATCTCACGGCTCTTGAGTTCGAGTCCCATGTCGGGCTCTGTGCTGACAGCTCAGAGCCTGGAGCCTGCTTCGGATTCTGTCTCTCTCTCTCTCTCTCTCTCTGCCCCTCCCCTGCTCACACACTCTCTCTCAAAAATAAATAAAAACTAGAAAAATATTTAGAAAGGTGTGTGTGTGTGTGTATGTTTACTTAAGATAACATTAAAGAATTAATGGTACTACTTGCACTAGTTTCTCAGTGCTTTTTCCGTTGGGATTTCCTCCCATTTGTTTCCAAAGTCTGAGAGGTTGAGATCACCTTCTTAGCAAGACTGGTAAAATAGTTTCACCTATAGACTTGATTGCTACAATTTTCCTTTCCTAATTTGAGGCATGGAGAGGCACGTTTCTGTATTATTATAGCAAGATGATATGAATTTAATTTACCAAGGAATATTTGCATAATTTCTGAGAGAAAATAAACAGTTTCATAGAAATTTTTCGGTTTTCATTTTGGTTGTTGTAAGTTTGAACATACATAAGTTTTAAGAGTGAAGCAGTAAGGGGGGCCTGGGTGGCTCAGTCAGTTAAGCATCCAACTCTTGATTTCAGCTCAGGTCATGATCTCATTGTTCATGGGCTTGAACCTCACATCAGGTTCTATGCTGACAGTGTGGAGCCTGGCTTGGAATTCTCTCACCCTCTCTGTCCCTCCCCTGCTCATTCATTCATTCATTCTTTCTCTCTCTCTCCTTTTCTCTCTCTCTCTCTCTCTCTCTCTCAAAATAAATACATAAACTTTAAAAAAGAAGAAAGAATGCAACAGTGAAAGTTTAGCAAACTCATATTTTCCAAGTGAAGGAAGTGACAAATGGACATTTCCTCCTATGGAGTACAGGATTTTCCAAGGGTCTCCTCCATCAAGCTGGCCTTTATTTATTCTGTTTGGTACAGAGTTCTATACTAGAAAACAAGACAAACCAAAAATGATATTTTCAGCCCCTGCCTTGAGTTTAATTTATAATTAGGAATTTAGGGACAACATGAGTTGTCTTCAATATAAAACTAAACACTGGTGAATGGTTTTCCTTACTAATTCTGAATTACTATAAATGTACAAGTTGTGCTACCAGTTCAACACTTAAATAGATTAAATCATCTCTGACACATGGTAGATTTCATACTATAAGGAAAATACCTAAAACAGTGCAATATACTGAACTGATCAAAGTAAAATATACTTTGGAAAACAAGTCTGCAAGATTTTTGCTAACATACTGCAATACTTACGTTACAAATTACTGGTACATTGTTTATCATGGTTCTAGTCCTTGTGGGAACAAATTAAGCCCCTTCCTTTCAAAGGGAGAGTAAGGAAAAATTAGTTGTTTCGTAATTTTGTATACTTTTAAGCAACTCGTAAATATCACAGAAGAGTAATAAACATTTACGGAGACTATAGTGCAGTACCTTATTTATAGTATGGCTGAAGATCAAATTTCAAATAATCAAGTTTGAATGTACATAATTGTTAGTGCATTGACAATAATATGTCCAAGGGGAACAAAAGACCCCTCTCTGCTCCCAGACAACAAAACCTGTGTATAATGGCCAACAATGATTGAACAGAAATCACAGATACCTGGTTTGTTGCATTTCTGTTGAAGAGTTCACATGTTTGAAAGGAACACTGTCCGTTAAGATGCATTTATTAGGTTTCATATTCCTAAAACAGGATGAGGTTACATTAGACTTTTTTTTACCCCATTAAAAATACCAGGACTGGCTATAATTTAGATCCCACTAATGTTCGTTTATTCCCCCTAAAGATGTGGGTTTGTTTTCTTGTGGTTAATTTGTTAAAATATGGAATGTACATTTTAAATGTGCATACTAAGAGAAATTACCAGTTGCCTGAATACTGTAGTTAAACAAAAATGTTTTTAGAATCTTTTCTAAAAAAAAGTTTTTTGAAAAACCCTAATTGATAAGTTCCAAATCTTTTTCATAGAACTGGTTAACTGTGGGTTTACATCATCATTTATCTCTATCCATGGTGATGAGAAATGATTCCCCCTAACCATCCACAGAAACATATGCACATACATAGCTCTCATTCCCCCCTCCTCCTTCTGAAACATTAGAGGGTCACTTGCATGTTATTAAAAATTAAGTTCAAAACACTTAAAATAATTCTGTATTAGAAACTTGACTCTGTCATAGGTCTCTTCTTTTTGAAAGTCATACTGGGCTGGTTAAATGCTCTAATTCCACTGTCCTTAACATTTAAGAAGCAGAAGAATATTTCAGCAAGCTCAAACTGGAGGTTTAGTAACTACAACACTGACTCCTGGTTGGCTGCATGGGTTCAGTAAGGTCTACCCTTTTTCCTCTGGCAGAATTTGCTCCTGGTTTCTGTGGTTCATTCTTGGGCAGCATTTTAGCTACTGCCATGAATATTTCATTTACATTCATCGATGTCTTAGCTGATGTCTCCATGAATAATAAACTGTTGTCATCTTCGTAGGACTGTGCTTCCTGGAAATCGACAGCCCTTTCATTTGCAAGGTTAGCCTTGTTTCCTGATAAAGCTATTACATTGCTTGGGTTGGCTTGTGTCTGAAGTTCTTTAGCCCAGTTTTTGGCTCTGCCAGAGGACTCATCTGTGATATCATATACAACTATGGCTGCTTGTGCTTCTCTGTAGTACATGGTGCTAGGCTATGGTAGCATTCTTGGCCAGCTGTATCCCATATGTCAAACTCTACTGTTGTGTCATCAAGGCACAACAGTGTCTTATGGTACTCTCTTGAAATTCATGAAATTGGCCCTTCACAAAATGCAGTTACAGGCTTGATTTGCCAACACCAGACTCTCCCAGAAGTACTAGTGTGAACTGGCATATATTATTTCCAGTATTTGGCCCGTTGGGTCTTGTTGCTCCTTAATTAGCCATGTCCAGATTTGAAAGAAGGCCCTAATTTTCAGTGTCTTAAGTGAACTTCCAGGATGCAAGGTGTCAACTTTTTTTCTTTCTGGATGCAAAGAAAGCTGAAACTGCACCATGCGGAGCCATGGGGATAAAAGCCTCCCTGGCAGCAGGTCCCAGGCATAACCCGAGAAGAGGCTGAGGCTGTCTGAGGCTGTCGCTTACCAGGTAGCATATCTCCTTCTCAGGCCACCCCCTTCAGACTCGGATACAGTGTTTCAAAATTCTATTTTTAATGTGTGATTGAACTGTCAGCAAAGTAAGGGAATTAGTAGGAGGGGCAGGGTTATTGAGAGTGGGAATCCAGAGAAATGATGAGCTCTGCAACCAGCATTTGTCCTGACTAGCACTTACTGTTTTCTGAAGGTCTGAAACTTGAGTTTTAGCAAGAAAAAGGGACAAAAGGCCTGCAGCCCATTCATGATGGAAATTTGGATTGGAGATCTCTCCATGTGAAATTACAAGTCCTTCTTAGTTAAAAAACAAAAACAAAAACAAACTTGGAAAACATACCCATAGAGGAAGACACTAGTGTGTTTGCCTTTCTTTGATGTGACTCTAGATAGAACAGGGGAGAGAGAGAGAGAGAGACTCAATACTTTGAGAAACACAATATACTCATGTAGGCTTGGAGCCAGAATTCACACTGTCTCTGTGGCAAAAACAAAAACATCCCTCCATTTAGTTTAAAATGATCTTGGGTTTTTAGTATTCAAAGGGGCCTAGAAGAATCAACACAGATACTTGTTACGGGAGAGTTTTAAGCACAAGCCTCCAAAAATTACATATGAGCTCATAACTAAAAATCAGTAAACAAAATAGCAATGAGATATCATCATGCACCTATTAGAATAGCTAAAATCCGGTACACTGACAGTACCAAATGCTAGCAAAGATGGAAAAATTAGGAAAAACATGAGGAGGCAAGGCACCGTCAGAATCTACACAGACTACCTACCATCCAAACCAATATCTGCACCAACTGGAATTATAAATGACAGAATGTGATTTACTGGGTTGAAGGCAATATTGAAAGATAATGCTGGGAACCTTTCAGAATTGATGAAAGACAACAACCCTCTGATTAAGGAGGCCTCACAATTTCCAAGCAGGAAATCTAAACAACAATAATAGTTTCAATGCTAATACTTGACAAGCAGGAATGCTGAAAAGTAATGAAGCAAGCATTTAACTTAGTGTTAGAAAAATAATAGAATGAACCTGAAGTAGGTAGAAGAAAGGAAATAATAAAGATAATAGACATAGGTGAGAGTTATCAGGAAAGATAAAGTTCGTTGTTTGAAAAGGCTAATAAGAAATATCAAAATGAGCAGGATTAAGGGGAAAAAAAGTAGAAATATTTTTAGGAAAAAAAGACACAACTAAAAATGTAGGCAGCAACTCTAGCCAATAAATTTGAAAAATTAGATTAAATGAACAAATTTCTAGAAAGAGTACTTCCCAAAAGTTATTCAGTAATAGGAAATTCTAGTGATTTTTATTATCTAATTACTAATATATATTATCTTTACAAAGACATCATAGGCTCAGATAAATTTACAAACAAGTTCTACTGAATGTTTAGGGAAAAATATAATTCCAGTATCACATTAATACTGTATTTCATTAAGTCTAAAACAGTACCCGTCCTCTGACTTTAACATCTCTGAAATTGGGTTAGATCTTTAATTGATAGTGTTTTGCAATCTCCATTGGCAATTGTTAAACACTTGATATCATCTCTGAATTTGGGATCTCTTTTACAATGTAATAATATCCATCAGTCTCCTTCTCCTCATATTTTTATGACATCTCTGAAGTCAGGAATGTAGCTGATAGTTGATGGCATCTTAGAATAGAAATGGACAAATAAAAATTCTTGTATATGGAAAGCAGACATTACAAAGAAGAGCTACAAGATATTCCTGCTCATCAATTTAGATGAAGAAGTTCTAACAAATTATTAGCAAACTGTTGAATCAAGCAAGATATAACCACAGTGGGGTTATTTCAGGCATTATAAGGATGGCTTTGGTATTAGAAAATCTGCAATTGTCATTTAACATACAGATTATAGGAGAAAAACTATGTTGTCATCCCATTAACAAAATGTATTTGAAAGTTTTAATATCCATTATGGTAAAAAAAAAAAAAACTGTAGCAAATTAGAAATAGGAACAAATGCTATCTTAACCTTATAAAGTAACAATTAGCAAGGAAAAAGTGTGTACCATCTACACTTCATTACGATATTGTACTTGAAATTTAGCTAGTGAATAATGTAAAAAAAATAAAGGAGGAAACAAAATTTATTTGCAGCTAGTGTATAGTTGTTTATATAGAACCTCTCCAAAATTCACAGATAAATTATTAAAATCATTAAAAAATTACTGAATATATGTTAACTCCAGTTCTATGTACCAGTAACAAATGGTTGGAAAGATGCAGTTCAAAAAATGCCACTTAAAACAACAGAAAATAAGGTGTACGTAGGCATACATCTAATAAATCTAACAGAATATCTTTATGTAGAAAAGTATAACATTAAGATGATGTATTCTCAATAAATGGAGAGATATATTTTCAGTTAAATAGACATACCATGTTTCCAGTAGGAAAATTCAGTATTATTTAGTATGGCACTTATCAAATTGATTTTATCTGTTCAATGTATTTTGAATCCATATCTCAACAGGATTTTTTCATGATACTTGATAAGATTATCCTAAACTGTCTAAGGATAACCAAGGGCAAAGAAGAGTGAAGACCCTCCTGAAGAATCAGAGCCAGGCAAGGGTCAGGGGTTATTTAGTACTTACCATAATGCTCTGGTAAGTTAGACAGTAGGTGTTGGTGCTGAAATAGAGACAAATGAAATACAACAGAGACTTAGAAATAATGTTATTCGTTAGATTTCTACATGACATTGTGTTAAAGGCAAAACTATGGAAACAGTAAAAAGATCCTTGGTTTCCAGGAGTTAGCAGGGAGGCAACAATGAATAGGCAGAGCACAGAAGGTTTTTATGGCAGTGAAAATACTCGGGATGATACTGTAGTGATGGATACATGTCATTATGCATTTGTCCAAACCCATGGTATGTACATCAAAAAAAGTGAACCCTAAGATAAGCTATAGACTTTGATTATGATATGTCAATATAGGTTCATCAGTTATAACAAATGTATCACTCTGGTGAGGGAAATTGATAATAGGAGAGACTACATATGTGGAGAGCCATGTGGATATATGGGAGATCTCAATTTTGCTGTGAACCTAAAACTCTGAAAACCTAAAAATCTTAAAAAAAAAAAAAAAAAATCAGTGTACTGGAAGTATACTCACCTTACCCAAACATCACGGCATGGGGCAAAGAGGAGAAACTTCACCAGTGTACTATCAAGACAAGAGCCAAATTCAGAAAAAAAATTGGGCAGAGTTCACCCAACCAGTTTTTCCTTGGTTTACAAAGAAATAGTACAATGGTACAGGACTTTTTGGGTGATGACAGCTCTTTTATATTGAGTATTCTGTTTCTTGTATCACCTTTTGTTATCACTTTTTGATAGAATATGTATTGTAGTACAGCCATTTTCAAGTGGTGTCTTTTGAGGGAAGTAAGGCCTGTGGAAAATAATTTAAGTGAGTATTTTCTAAGTTCTCCCAAGGATTATGGTGCATGGTTAGAGCTATTATAGATGTATGGAAGAAAAATTACTTCATTTTGAAGAGTGGACATTTTAGTGCACTAGCCCTAATGAACCCTAAGTGAGAGGGACTACTCTAGTAAATTATTTGAAAATATGCATGGAAAGTGAATTTTTGGTCTTGCATGTGTAAAAATATCTTTATTTTACCCTAATATGTAATTGATAGTTTGGCTGGGTATGGAATTCTAAGTTGAAAGTCATTTTCCTTCCAACTTGAAACCATTGCTTATACTGTATTTTTGTCCTAATTCCAGAATAATTGCTGATATCAGTAGCTTAATCTGATTTCTGATCTAGAGGAACTTGTTGTTATCAATTATGTGCAAAAGGATTCTTTGGCATAAATAGGGCTGGTTCTCAGTTTTTGTCATTGCTGGTTTGTGATTTAAGCTTTGTGTGATCTGCAAAACAATGACTCTTTGTTAATTTCATGCTTTCCAGTGTCAAATATATGTTGTTGATGTATCCTGTCCTGGATACATACTTGTGGGATACATACCTGTACTTTTTTATGATTTTAAAAAATTAACCCTTTATTATAATTTTAGTTGAGTTTTAGGAGGGAACACATTAGGTTAGTGTCTTTATTCTGCCATTTTAATCTGGAACTTTGCTAGATTTTATATATATTCTCCAGTTTGATCCTTATAACAATCTGATAATATAGGTAGTAGTATTTTATAAATGAGAGGACAGAGACCCACATAAATTAACTTAATTGCTTCAATGCATCCAGCTGGGATTTGAACCCAGGCAATTTAATTTCAAATACTGCTTAACCATTATACTATAATGCCTTGAGAGGCAAGCACCACTGCATGAATTAATTATAATTATTTCTCTCTTGTCTATAATTAATGGTCATTTATATTTCATGACATAGAGAAAAGAAAAAAAAAACCCTCAAATCCCTGTTGTAGTTGTAATTATCAACCATTAACTTATTTTTACCACTAATTGATTTTGAAATGCCTTTGCCCAAGAAAGATCACGTTACATAAAGGCAATTGAATTTGTTTGTTGTTAAATGTCCTGTCTAGTAAAGAGAAACAGTCTTGGACTATACAGGATGCTGTTGTATAGGAGTGGAGAACTAGCCTGGAGCCATATGCATAATAAAAGGAAGGAAACTGAGATCTTATGGTAAAGTACCTGTAAAAATGAACCACTAAGTCAGTTGTAACTGAGTTAGTTTTTCAACTAAGAGAGTGTATTTCTAGGTTGGAACTCTGACCAGAAAAAATTCAGGATATATAGAGGAAGTAATTGACTAGAGCTTTTTAATTTCAATTAAGGTAGAATAAGGAAAATGGATTTTAATATAACTAGGAAAGAATTCATTGAAATGTTAAAGGTTAGTTATAAAGAGAGCATAGTGTATTGTTTTGGCTGTTGGTACTTCCCTGTAGATTTAATGATGTGAGATAATACTAGTAACTTAGTATTAACCTAGTAAAGAAAGATATTTCCATTTATTATTGTGATAATAAAGCTGCATTTTACTTTAAATAGGAGAATTTTAAGTGGAAAATCCTCATTGGTAGATGATATATTTTGAAAAGTTTAAATGCAGTGAAGGCGAACTATAGCAGCTCATTATCTGTTTCAAGGAAAATGTATTGGAGCATTCAGCATTATTATGGTGTCTTTTCAATCTTTTCTGTTGATTGGTTTGCAGTAACGCTGTCAGTGACTCCTGTATCTTTGCTAGAGGTAAAACTTAAATATTTATTTCCTGCTTTAGCTGTTAGAATCCATCAAAATTGCACTTGAAAGAGTATCTTTCCTTATGAATTCTTAATCATGGCTGAGGCAAGCAGTAGGTTAGATATAGATCTAGAGGTGTCAGGAAAGATAAACAGTGTTGTGTTTATATCCATTTCTAAAGTAAGCAAAAACTAGAAAGAATCGGAAGAGGTGGGAAGTGTGGCGGATACTACAAAAACATAACGGATGTGAGAAAAGGGTTGCATTTTACTTCATCCTGAATCTCTAAGTATTGATCTTGCTTTGTTTTACTAAGACACCAATTCAGTTCAGGGCATTGCTGGTTTGATAAAAAGGAGAAACATTAGGGGAATAGCCTTTCTTGTTTATCAGTTCATTAAAAAAAGAAAAAACCCACTAGCATGGCTTAATGCCTTTTCTGTTTATTGCTGATCTGACAGTCTCTGGTCCTTCTCCTTTGCTGTTAAATGTGTGTGTCCTTTGTTTGTGCTGGTGGGTTTCGCTACATTTGGATTTGAGAGAAAAGCCTCTTGTTGCTGTACTGATCTAATTAGCCTTCTGGGTGAACGTATACGTTAAATAGACCTTCTAAGCCATGAAAGAAGAGCGCTCACAACAACGTAGATTTTCTTCTTGTACTGTGTTTTCGCCTGTTTTATTTCCTCCACGAATTGATGGCCGAAAGCTTGTCCGGAATGCTTCATTTGGAGGATACAATG
This sequence comes from Herpailurus yagouaroundi, assembly GCF_014898765.1. Classification (NCBI taxonomy): domain Eukaryota; kingdom Metazoa; phylum Chordata; class Mammalia; order Carnivora; family Felidae; genus Herpailurus; species Herpailurus yagouaroundi. Next base: position 42,357,669 of record NW_024412413.1, read on the forward strand.
AACTTTCTCCTTCATTGCCAGGTTTGTTTGTTTAATCTTGCACTTTTTTCTTAATTTATTGCCGACTTTTCATTAAACTAGTATTTTAAAGTCTAAAAACTGCTTTCATTTAAATGAAACAGATTATGTAGTGAAAGGTTCAGTTTTAGTGACTGCTGCTATATGGCTTGGCTTTTCCATTTTTTCTCTTACAATCTCTTAATCTCAAACTTGAGAACTAGTGATTCAGTGAAGTACAAATCTGGCATGCTGATAGCATGAATCTTTGTTTAATTGTAAAAATAAATATCATGACCCTTCGATAAAATTTAAACATTTTCTGGACTTGAGATAAATGTAAAATTCTATAAATAAACAAATATCTCTGAGGCTTTTGCAAATGAAACCCAAATATTTAATATTGATGCTTGTTTGGCTGTTTTCTGCAGAATAGTAGCTACGTTACAATTGATGTTTAGTTTAAACTTTAATTAGCTCAAGTCCTGACTAAAGTGAAATTTTCTACCTGAGTATAATTTTTGAAATGCCTCCCTTCTTGTTAGATGTATTTGTGTATAATTAGGTTTTGCTAAGAAATTGTTATTTTTAAGGTAATATTTTTAATATTGCAATTAGCCATTTGACAGTTAAGATTTAGACATGATTAATAAGATGTAGATGTAAATTGGTCTTTTATTGTATGAAAAAGATTTATTGTAGCAAATATTTGGATATAGATTTTAAAATATTTAAAAATCTTTGTTTTCCTTTCAAAATTTTAAATCCTTTCATAATTTTATCTATTCTTTTGAGGTTATATTTTTCTTTTAAAATAAAAATATTCTTGTAATACTTCTGACAAAGAAATACTGACTGAAACTGGTGCTTGCTTTTACCATTTATATAATTTTCTGACACGTTTTGTTGAATTTGAATTATATTTTCTACTTTCACACAAGTATTTTTTCTTGGCTTTTTGTGAAGATTCATGCTGACAGGTGGTTATATGCATCATTTTGAAATACTGAAACACCTTATGGAAGGTGTTACCTGGACAATTAATTTATTATAAAGTCACTGATTTCATTTTCTTGTCCAACAGTGTTTCAAAAAAGAATTGGAAACCATAGGCCTGAACTAAGTAGCATAAGCTGTAAATAGCATTCATAATCTGTGTTTAGTCTTCTCAGTATAGCATGGTTACTGTCATGCTTCTTATGTTCTCAAAATGGTGTACAAATACCTTTTAGTATTTGTATTTATCAGAAGTGGCTTTTAAAATACAACGTACTGAAATTTTTTAATGTTATTAAATACTGTATTTGCTTTTACAGTGTGACTGAGTTCTATTTCTGCATTTTTCTATTTCATTTTTTAGCCAGCAAGGTTGCTAGCAAATGTTTGCTAACCTTCATGCACTGAGTCTACTTAATATTAAAGAATAATCATGTGACTCTACTAAACAACAGAAAACTTCACTTTTTAAAAGTTTGGTATTTACTTAATTAGGTAACTAAAGGCAGAATTGTCTGTTTATCTTGTCAAAGAATATACTAAAGTTTACCCTGGATCGATTTATTTGAAAGAAAAAGTAAATCGTTATCTTTGTTTTCTGATTCTTGAAATAGAGAAAATCGTATTCATAGGGATGCTTCCACATCCCTTTTTTACAACCAACAGTTGTATTGCAACTAGCCATGATAGAAAGCAATTTTCAATATATTTTATCAGCTAAGAAATAGAATGGAATTAGGTACTTCAAAGAAGTGGCTTTTTATGTTGTTGTTTTTCCAGTTCAAGAGTAGAACATAGGAGCTTCTGGGTGGCTCACTCAGTTGAGCGTCAGACTTTTAATTTTGGCTCAGGTCAGGATCTCAGGATCATGGGATCAAGCCCCATGTCAGGCTCTGCACTGAGCATGGAGCCTACTTAAGATTCTCTCTCTCTCTCTCTCTCTCTCTCTCTCTCTCTCTCTCTCTCTTCCCTCTGCACCTCTCTCCCACTTGCACATGCACTCTCTCTCAAATTAAAATAAATAAATAAACAAACAAAACATATATTTCTTTTTTTTTTATTTATATATGAAATTTATTGTCAAATTGGTTTCCATACAACACCCAGTGCTCATCCCAAAAGGTGCCCTCCTCAATACCCATCACCCACCCTCTCCTCCCTCCCACCCCCCATCAACCCTCAGTTTGCTCTCAGTTCTCAACAGTCTCTTATGCTTTGGCTCTCTCCCACTCTAACCTCTTTTTTTTTTTTTCCTTCCCCTCCCCCATGGGTTCCTGTTAAGTTTCTCAGGATCCACATAAGAGTGAAACCATATGGTATCTGTCTTTCTCTGTATGGCTTATTTCACTTAGCATCACACTCTCCAGTTCCATCCACGTTGCTACAAAAGGCCATATTTCATTTTTTCTCATTGCCACGTAGTATTCCATTGTGTATATAAACCACAATTTCTTTATCCATTCATCAGTTGATGGACATTTAGGCTCTTTCCATAATTTGGCTATTGTTGAGAGTGCTGCTATGAACATTGGGGTACAAGTGCCCCTATGCATCAGTACTCCTGTGTCCCTTGGATAAATTCCTAGCAGTGCTATTGCTGGGTCATAGGGTAGGTCTATTTTTAATTTTCTGAGGAACCTCCACACTGCTTTCCAGAGCGGCTGCACCAATTTGCATTCCCACCAACAGTGCAAGAGGGTTCCCGTTTCTCCACATCCTCTCCAGCATCTA
>NW_024412413.1:42365392-42386927 GCF_014898765.1 Herpailurus yagouaroundi
GTTCTCTAATTTTCCCCTCATACTCCTGGATTTTTTTATCTCTCTTTTTCTCAGCTTCCTCTTTTTCCATAACTTTATCTTCTAGTTCACCTATTCTCTCCTCTGCCTCTTCAATCTGAGCCGTGGTGGTTTCCATTTTGTTATGCATTTCGTTTAAAGCGTTTTTCAGCTCCTTGTGACTGTTCCTTAGTCCCTTGATCTCTGTAGCAAGAGATTCTCTGCTGTCAGCTATACTGTTTTCAAGCCCAGCGATTCATTTTATGACTATTATTCTAAATTCACTTTCTGTTATATTATTTAAATCCTTTTTGATCAGCTCATTAGCTGTTGTTATTTCCTGGAGCTTCTTCTGAGGGGAATTCTTCCGCTTGGTCATTTTGGATAGTCCCTGGCGTGGTGAGGACCTGCAGGGCACTTCCCCTGTGCTGTGGTGTATAACTGGAGTTGGTGGGTGGAGCCGCAGTCAGACCTGATGTCTGCCCCCAGCCCACCGCTGGGGCCACAGTCAGACTGGTGCGTGCCTTCTCTTCCCCTCTCCTAGGGGCGGGATTCACTGTGGGGTGGGGTGGCCCGTCTGGGTTACTTGCACACTGCCAGGCTTGTGATGCTGGGGATCTGGCGTCTTAGCTGGGGTGGGTAGGCAAGGTGCACAGGGGCAGGAGGGGCAGGCTTAGCTTGCTTCTCCTTAGGTGATCCACTTCAGGAGGGGCCCTGTGGCAGCAGGAGGGAGTCAGATCCACTGCTGGAGGTTTGGCTCCGCAGAAGAGCAGAGTTGGGTGTTTGGGCGGAGCGAGCAAGTTCCCTGGCAGGAACTGGTTCTCTTTGGGATTTTGGCTGGGGGATGGGCGGGGGAGATGGCGCTGGCGAGCGCCTTTGTTCCCCACCAAACTGAGCTCTGTCGTCCAGGGGCTCAGCAGCTCTCCTTCCCTTTGTCCTCCAGCCTTCCCGCTTTCTGAGCAGAGCTGTTAACTTATGACCTCCCAGACGCTAAGTCGCGCTTGCTGTCGGAACACAGTCCATCAGGCCCCTCCGCTTTTTGCAAGCCAGACTCGGGGGCTCTGCTTGGCCGGCGAGCCGCCCCTCCGCCCCGGCTCCCTCCCGCCAGTCCGTGGAGCGCGCACTGCCTCGCTGCCCTTCCTACCCTCTTCCGTGGGCCTCTCGTCTGCGCTTGGCTCCGGCGACTCCGTTCTGCTAATCCTCTGGTGGTTTTCTGGGTTATTTAGGCAGGTGTAGGTGGAATCTAAGTGATCAGCAGGACGCGCGGTGAGCCCAGCGTCCTCCTACGCCGCCATCTTCCCTCTCTCCCCCAAAACATATATTTCTTCTGGGACATTTCATTGTACTGAAAAATAAATTTAGATGCATTTATAATTATAATTAGATGCATAATAATGTCTATCTGACATCATTAGAGGAGAGGTTCTCCACTAGTGACATTGAAAGATAATTTTGTCTTACTATTTTGAGCATAACCTTCTTTTCATTTTAGTTTCCTTGGGAAAAAAATTACTTTTTTGTCACTTGTACCTTAACAAATATGTTGGAATTATATGGAATTATTATGGAAGTATGTAAAAAATTATACTTTATCAATGATGATAACACTTGTATTTTGTTAACAACGTAGAAGTTAAGGACAACGTGTTCATTTGTTTAAGAATAATATTCCAGGGACACCTGGGTGGCTCAGTCAGTTAAGCGGCCCAGGTCATGATCTCACGGTTTGTGGGTTTGAGCCCCACATCAGGCTCTGTGCTGCCAGTTCAGAGCCTGGAGCCTGTTTCGGATTTTGTGTCTCCCTCTCTCTCTGCCCCTACCCTGCTCACACTCCATCTCTCAAAAATAAATAAGCATTTAGAAAAATTAAATAAAAAAAGAATATTCCATTGGATTAGTAGGAGGAAGTAAACTCTGTGTATTACTACACTACTTGGAAATATCTTTATGACCACAGATTTAGGGAAGACTTTAAGACCAGAAAGCACTAACCATTAAAGGATGAGATGACTAAATTTGACTACATTAAAATTAAGAGCTGTTTATAAAAAAAAAAAAAATAAATACATGGAATAAAAAGACAAGCCATAGAATAGGAAGTTATTTATAAAACACAGTTGGTAAAGGGCAGTATCTGAAATACATCAGAATTGCTATATAAATCAATAAGAAAAAGATAGGCAATAAGTTGTGTTTTGTTTGTTTTTTAATGCACAAACGATCTAAAGAGGTCCTTCACAAAGAGAAAGTTAAAATGACTAATGTGAGAAAATGCTCAACATTGTTAATAGTCAGGGACCTGCAAACTAGAACCTTACGGATACATACACACACATATATATACACACATATATGTACACATTGATAATACACACCCAACAGATTAGCAAAAATAATGTTTGTCAATATTGATGTGGACATGAATAAGGAGAAAGGAGAACTCTTACACACTATTAGTAGAAAAATAAACAATTTTGTTATCCTTAAAATTGAAGACACACATATACTATAACCCAAAAATTCTGCTTCTAGGTTTAAACTTAGGGAAACTCACGGATATATTTGTGTGTGTATATATATACATACATATATACATATACATATATATACAGTGTGTGTGTACACACACACACATATGTTGACTAGGATACATTTCAGAGTATATTTGTGGCACCATTGTTCATAAAAGAGACAAACTGGGAACAACCCAAATGTTTATCTACAATCAATGGATAAATGGTGATATAGTCATGCAATAGGATTCTAATCATCAATGCAAATGAATGAAATACCTGCTTGACATGCTGGTAAAGAATGTTTGCAAAAGTCAAGGTAGTTACTTTTGAGAAGAGTGGATTGAGGGGCGCCTGGGTGGCGCAGTCGGTTAAGCGTCCGACTTCAGCCAGGTCACGATCTCGCGGTCCGTGAGTTCGATCCCCGCCTTGGGCTCTGGGCTGACGGCTCAGAGCCTGGAGCCTGTTTCCGATTCTGGGTCTCCCTCTCTCTCTACCCCTCCCCCGTTCCTGCTCTGTCTCTCTCTGTCCCAAAAATAAATAAACGTTGAAAAAAAAAATTAAAAAAATAAAAAATAAAAATAAAAAAAAGAGAAGAGTGGATTGTGATCAAGAATGGCACTGGGAGGTGGGGAGGATCTTACAGGATTTTGACAATTCTGTTTTTTTTATTTGGGTGGTAGTTATGCAGATATTCACTATATACATTAAATTACACATTTATGTTTTATGCATTTTTCTGAAGCTGTCTTTCACATATTTAATAAAATAATTGCAAGTAACAGAGTACACTGTTGTTATTTTTTGGATCAATTTATCAAATTTCTGTGTTTGAAAGGGTAAATAAGGATTAGACCTTTCTTTTCAGGAATTCACAGTCAAGTATGGAATATGAACATGAAAAATAATTGAAGCAGATTGTGATAAATATGGTAGTACAAATGTATGAAATGCTCTATGTCTCAGAGAAGAGGACTGCTAACTATGCCTACACAGTCAAAGCAAGGCCTGTCAGAAGAGGTGGCCTTAGGTCTTCAGAGGTACCCTGGCATTCTAAAAACAGCATGAATTTTATTTTACTATTTTTTTTTATTTTATTTTATTTTATTTTTTTTTTTTTTTTTAATTTTTTTTTCAACGTTTATTTATTTTTGGGACAGAGAGAGACAGAGCATGAACGGGGGAGGGGCAGAGAGAGAGGGAGACACAGAATCAGAAGCAGGCTCCAGGCTCTGAGCCATCAGCCCAGAGCCCAACGCGGGGCTCGAACTCACGGACCGGGAGATCGTGACCTGGCTGAAGTCGGACGCTTAACCGACTGCGCCACCCAGGCGCCCCTAATTTTATTTTTTTAATTTGAGAGAGAGGGAGAGGCATGTGCGTGCAGGGGAGGAGCAGAGGAAGAGGGAGAAAGAGACTTTCAGCAGTTTCCACACCCAGTGCAGAGCCTGATGTAGAGCTCTATCTTATGACTGTGAGATCATGACTTGAGTGGAAATCAAGAGTCTGAAACTTAACTGACTGAATCACCTAGGTGCCCCATAAAAACAGCATGAATTTTAAAGTTAGACCTAAGTTTCTATCCGCTCTGACACTTTCACTTAGTGACATTAATCAAATTACTTAATTTCTGGGAGCCTTGATTTCCTCAATTCTATAAAATAGTTAATATTTGGGATTTTTTAATAATTTTTTTGTGTAATGTTTATCTTTGAGAGAAAGAGAGAGCATGAGCAGGAGAATGGCAGAGAGAGGGAGACAAAGAATCCAAAGCACAGACCCCAGGGTGAGGCTTGAACTCACGAGCTGTGAGATCATGACCTGAGCTGAAGTTGGACACTTCACTGATGGAGCCACCCAGGCACCCCAACATTTGGAATTTTTTGTGGTGTTTTAAAGATTAGAAACTAAAGCACTAGCATAAGTGTCATAATCACAAATGTTCTTACAAATGAATATTGGTTGCTTTATTGTTTTCATTAGTACTCTGTTACTTATCATTATTGATGAATGTATCAGAATTAGGCAGGTAAAAATTGGTTAAAGGGATATAGACTAAGTGAGGAAGGATGTCAAAGTGGAAGTCTAATAAACTAATAGAATAGAGAAGGCTGGGTGAGTTTTTATTTTCATTTTTATTTTTCTCCATTAAAAAAAATATATTTATTTTGAGAGAGAGAGAGAGAGAGAATGCTGGTGGGGGAGCAGCAGAGAAAGAGGAGAGCAAGAATCCCAAGCAGGCTCCTTCCACAGTCAGTGCAGAGCCCAACAGAACCCAACATAGGGCTCGATCTCACATACTGTGAGATCATGACCAGAGCTGAAAACAAGAGTTGGGACACTCAACTGACTGGGCCATCCAGGTGCCCCGATTTTTTTTTTTTAATTGAGGCATAACTTACATATAGTTAAATGCACAGCTTTTTGAATTTTAAGTTACACATAGACACATGTAACCAGTTCCCAAATCCGCAGAAGACTCCCTCATGCCCCTCAAATCAGTTCCTCCTACAACAAAGATAAACCACTGTAACAACCTTTAACACTATAGATTAGATTTGCCATTTCCTGAACTTTATATAAATGGAATCATACAATGTGTGCTTTTTTTTTTTTAAAGAGAAGACATGGCTTCTTTCACTCAATATTTATGTCTGTTTTATGTAATAATAATTGGCTCTTTTTCATTGCTGTGCAGCATTCCATCGTGTAAATATACTGCAATATATTCTATTAATAACCATTTGAGTTGGTTTCAGATATTGGCTATTATGAATAAAGCTGCTTTGAATATTTTTGTACTTTCTTTTGATATATATACAACCATTTCTTTCAGGTATATCTAGGATTAGAATTGGTTTGTGTAGAATACCCATATATTCAGATTAAGTACATACTTTCAAATAGTTTTCCAAAGTAGTTATGCCCCTTTATACTCTCATCAATGGCAAGTAGACTTCCAGAGGCTCCACATTCTCATCTGTACTTGGAAAGTGTTAGCCTTTTTAGTTTTAGCATTTTGATGGGGATATAGGTCTCTGTTATCATTGAGGCAGTAGGGAGAATAGCAGGAAGATCATTTACTGCTAAAGTCACTGATACACAAACTTGGTAAAAAGTCATGATCTGAAACCGTTCTGCTTTTTTTTTTTTTTTAAGTTTATTTATTGATTTTGAGGAGTGGGTGCACAGGAACAGGGGAGGGGCAGAGGGAGAGAAATAATCCCAAGCAGGCTCCGTGCTGTCAGTGAAGAGCCAGACACTGGGCTGGATCTCACAAACCAGGAGATTATGACCTGAGCCAAAATCAAGAGTGAGACAGTTAACCAACTGAGCAACCCAGGCGCCCCTGTTCTGCATTATTAATAATTATGGTCAATAATAACGTGTCATAGGCTTTAGGATTTTGTCTATAAATATCACTCTAAAAAATTAAAGGAGTGGGCGCCTGGGTGGCTCAGTTGGTTAAGCGGCCGACTTTGGCTCAGGTCATGGTCTCACAGTTTGTGAGTTCGAGCCCCGCGTTGGGCTCTGTGCTGATAGCTCGGAGCCTGGAGCCTGTTTAAGATTCTGTCTCCCACTCTCTCTGTTCCTCCCCGTTCGCACTCTGTCTCTCAAAAATAAATAAATATTAAAAATTAAGGAGTAATTTTAAAGTATTTTGAATCACCACACATGGTGGAAAATAAAAGCCTAAGAAGTATTTTGGCAGACCCCTTTTTGCTTCTAATAAATATGCTTTTATTTTACACGTCTTTAGGAAACCAGCTTTATACAGACTAAAGTGTCTAGAGTGACACTTTGTGCTTTGCTTATTTTGGAATTACCCTTGAAAACTTAGTGTACAGTCTGGCAATATTTCCTTTTTAAGGCTTTTGAACATTTTTGTATGTTCCTTGCACATTATGCTGATTATCTACTTGTACATTATGCTGATTATCTACTTGTATTTATCCTTAGTTGAAACTCCCAAGTATTTGACCAGACTTGGCATCTTGCTTTATCCCGCTATAATTTTAAGTAACTTGGGAGTCATCAGGGCCAGCTTTTAAAATAATGATTGGCAAGTTTGAGGTATAGAGAATCTTTTAAAGTGGTATATTCATTTACTGGGTTTGGCAGGTAATATACAACAAAGGTTTATGATTGTCCTTTTTTAACATTAGAAACTTTCTGTGAGACTTATTTGCATGTCAAAGTCTATTCAGATTTATAACTTTTACTTTTGTTTTAATTTACTATTACGCTTTTAAAATAATGTGTGAAAGTAGAATGGTTTCTACTTCAAAATGGGTGTTAATCTAATAAATGGATTGGGCTAGATTCAGCTGAAACCCAAGTCAGTAGAGAAATTGAAGTTGAAAGTCTCTTCTTGTGAGAATAAATGACGTCATTTTTTTTTATATTTATAATATATACTTTTAGAAAATTTTGTTCTTTTGTACATATATGTAGAAAATCTTTGAAGTAACTTATGTGAGTTTGTTAGTATTAAAGATTACATATTAACAAAATGTTATTATTCTGAGTAAATATATAACTTCAGTTTGCTTTATACTCAAGTCTAAAATTTTGGTTATTTAAAATTTCATGTTGCATTTATGAAAGTTCTTTTCCCCCTAGTATTGGGTTTGAGTGATCCTTCTCCTTACCATAGTTGGGAGGACAGGGGGAGATTCCTTCTTCGTATTACAGAAAATAATTCAACCAAATCTCTGGATTAGGAAATTGGAATGGATTTGTTTTTAGCTAATATAAACTAAATGCAGAATAAATGGTATCACTGGTATGTTAGAACGGATTTCTAAATGCTTCAGGCAGTGGTGCTACTGATGATTTTTTAAGTGCTGCTTTATGAACAATTATATATATATATTTATTTAATACAGGCTTTTATTGGATTTAGAACAAATAATTATAGGGAAGAGTTAATAATACTTTCCCTCAAAAGTAGAAAGAACATTATTAAAATGAGTACTCCTTTTACTTGACACAAAAATTTCAGTATTAACATTTCTCTCATTGTATTATAATAACATTAATTTGTTAATTGCCTTGACACAGTGTTACATTAATGTGTTACATGAGTGCAGGGATCTGTGCATGTTCATCCCAGTGCATTGGTGTATTTTAGATTTATCTTTTTACAATTTGTGCAGCATTAGTGCCAATGATCATCTTAAGAGTCAATATTAACTGAATGTGTACTATGTGGAAAATGCTATGCTAAGTGTTTTCTTTTTCTTTTTTTTTTTTTTTTTTTTTTTTAATGCTAAGTGTTTTCTAATGGATCCTCATGTAATTCTCACAGTAAGCACATTGTTAGATTTTTTTAAGTCTGTCCCTCAACCTAGATTTATTTCCCTAGTCTCTCAAAACCAGTTCTGGAGTTGTTTCCAATTTGGCAAGAGGTGTGAAAAGTATGTTGAGTTGTTTCTGTCAGTTAGGATTCTTCATTAGAAAACCGCTCACTAGAATAAAAGCTCCACAAGGCCTGAATTTATACAAAGTGTTCTGAGATCACAGAAAAGAGGTCTTGAGCTTGATGTTGATGGATTCAGGAAAAGACTTCATCGCCTTTGGAAGCCTTAATTTATTTTAAAGAGTTATTAAGCTACGTATGATCCCTTAGAAATCTTTTAAACTGTAATAGTTTAACGCTATGTTTGGTCTAGGCTTTTTATACCAGTGTTCATAAAATATAATGTATATTTGAAATTGGATGACTTATATGCCTCTACTTTCTAATGCCTACATGCTATGTAGTAATACTGAAATGATGACAATGTGTTTTAAAGGTTTTGACAGAGGAAAGGAAGACATTTCTCAAAATAAAGATGAATCTTCACTTTCTATGTCAAAGAGCAAGGTAAGCATATGCTGTCCCCAAATACATTATTATGGCATTTTTCTAATATTTAAGATGAGGAACTAACACTAAAATCCTATCCAATTTTTATGACATGTTTTTATGTTGGTTTATCTAAACCATGATCCACTGGGGTTGATATGGCTGCTGTTGATTACTTGGGAATACAGTCTGTTGGTAACCAGTGTGTTCTCTCCAGAGTTCTGTTGTTTCTGGTATGTCTATTATAGTAACAGACCGAAGTCTGAGGGTTCCATTCAGATAAATTCTCAGGATTTGTGTGTGGTTTTGTTTTGTTTTAATTCTTAAGTGTTTTGAGTTTATCTGAATGACTATCAAAATACATACATTTTACCAAAGGCTGAAGATCTCCTGTAGTAGCCTGCAGTTGAAAGATCTCTTCTTAGATAGAATAAGATAAAGTTTCCTAAATTAATGATTCTCAAACTGAGATACTTGTGCATATTCTTACTGTTGAGAATTTGTTCTTTAAAGGGTAAAATTCAAATTTGAGAAACATTGTGTAACACATTGGTTTTCCTTTCTTAATTCACTAGATTTGCTATAATTTGTTAAGGAATTTGACTTCTGACTATTATTTCTGGTCAGGTTTAATAGCAGAAGCAGCTTTTGTTTGTGGAATCAAACTTCAGTGACTGTAAGAAAACCTATTTCTTAAACTAGTAAATTCTCTGCTATTCTCAGCACTGGATTTTGGTTTTAAAACCCCTTATTTTTCTTCCACAGCTACTGGTCTGCGGCTGTTCTTATGTAGCAGTTGTGGCATACCTCTGTGGGAGAGAAACTGTTCCATGATTAAACACCTCTTTCTTAGCAAAATTGAAGTGGGCATATGTGTGACAAACAGAAGATGAAAAAAACCCTACATTTTTGTTTCCATTCATGGGAATGATTGGGAGGAGTCCATGATATGTATATATAATTTTACATAAATTTTATCCACACTTTTCAAGTATTCATTACATAAATATCATATGTGTAAAAGTACTCGGGATGAAAGTTTAATAGTAATTCATATATATATAAAACATATGAATGAGAAATTCCTTGATCATTTTATATGAGATGTGTTATTAAAGAAAATTAAAGAGGAAATAATTTATCTTGGGTCTTCAGTGCTAGAAATACAATGAAATTTATAGAACTGTAAAGACCTATTTTCAGGCAGTTAATGCCAGAATTGGTGAATATGTAGTAGAGCAGTATTCCTATTCAGAAGCCTAAATACTTAAATACTTACATATCACAGTCACCCATATGAAGTCTCTAAATTGGGAGGTGGGTGGCAGAGAGAGCAGGGAGCCTGAAAAGAAAGTTTACATACTTTACTGGAGCAGGGTGCATTAATGAAAAAAGCACAGGCTTTAGAAATGCACTTTGAGAACAACAGCACTGATCATATATGACTCTTTAAATTTGAATTAACTAAAATTGACTGAAATTAGAAATTTAGTTCCTCAGTTACACTAGCCACATCTCAAGTGCTCAGTAGCCACATATGGCATTTCTGTCATTCAGAAAGTTCTGTTGGACAGAACTGTTTTAGAATAAAAAGTGTGAGTTTGAATCTTACATATGTTACCTATATAGATACTAATTACAGTGATATTAATAGCTATTTTGTATTAAGAGCTTACTGTGTGTCCTCTTAACTCTCATAACGATACTTGAGGATACGGGTATTATCGGCCCCATTTTATAAGTGAACAGACTGAAACTTAGAGAAATTAAGTAACTCTCAAGAGTCAAAGTGGCTTTAGTTTTCTTGCCTGTGCAAGGCAAATAAGATCCACACCCCAGACTGTGATACCGCAAGTGCCTGGCAGAGTACCTGACTAATAGTAGGTATTTGAGAATTCATTTTCTTTCTTTGAATAAGAATTACAGTGAGGGGCACCTGGCTGGCTCAGTAGGTAGAGTGTGCAACTCTTGCTTGTGGTTGTGAGTTCAAGCCTCACTTTGGACATAGAGCTTACTTGAAAAGAAAAAAAAACAAAAAAAGAATTACAGTGAATGACTGGGGATTCTTAATGTGATAACTAGTGTAAGTAAGATTATACTCATCCTGTTATTTTCCAAGCTGGAACCTATTGATTCCATCTTTAGGTTTAATACTTGTTAATTCTGTTAGCTGAAGAGATTCATAATTGCTAGTTTGTCCTTAAATATTTTAACACATAACCTAGTCTCTTGTTTTTCACAACAATCTTAAAATTTATACATTTGTCATTAAACTACATTCACATGGAGCATAACTGACTTTGTCTCTCTCTCTCAAAAATAAACATTAAAAAAAATTTTTTTTTTAAATTTATGAGTTATGCTAACAGCTCAGAGCCTGGAGCCTGCTTTGGATTCTGGGTCTCCCTCTCTGCCCCTCCCCCACTTTCACTTTGTCTCTCTCTCTCTCTTTCAAAAATAAATAAACATTAAAAAAATTTTTAAAAATCAGTATGTGTAACTGAGCCCATCATAATTTTAACTGTATACTTTTCTGAACTTGATACAAAAAGTAATAATACTGCCATTTTGATCATAAGATTTGGGATTAAGTTATTTCTTAAAATACATGATTAAGACCAGTGAGCACAATGGAATATACCCTTTTTTTGGAATACACCCTTTTTTACCCCCACATTTTTTACACCCCCCCCATTTAAAAAAATACGGTTTCTATTTCTCATGCATTCTGTAAATGAGTGTGAATTGGAAAAGTCAGTTAGTGAAGTCATCCCATCTTCCTGTTAGCATTTTTATTTTAATGTTTATTTACTTTTGAGAGAGAGACCGAACGCGAGTGAGGGAGGGGCAGAGAGAGAGGGAGACACAGAATCTGAAACAGGCTCAAGACTCTGAGCTGTCAGCACAGAGCCCGATGTGGGGCTTGAACTCATGAACCATGAGGTCATGACCTGAGCCAAAGTTGGATGCTTAACCAACTGAGCCACCCAGGTGCCACCCTGTTAGCATTTTTAAAAGAATTTTTACTTTAAAAATTTGTTTTTAGCTTATTTATTTTGAGAGAGGGGGAGTGGGGAGGGGCAGAGAGAGAGAGGAAGGAAAAGAGAAAGAATCCCAAGCAGGCTCTGCATTGTCAGTGTGAAGCCAGAGGTGGGACTTCAACTAAAGAACCCTGAGATCATAATCTGACCTGAAGTCAGGTGCTTAACTGACAGAGCCACCCAGGCGCCCCTAAAAGAAATGTTGTCCATCTCAACAGGAGTAACCAGCAAGGGTACTGTGTCTAGTGGGATAAAAGGAATCCTGTTAACAAGGATAGTGGGTTTTTGAGCCAAGATCTATTTATTGACTTGATTTTCCCCTCAGCCGTACATCTGCCCATCTATAGATACTCTGAATCATCTATCACTTGCTATAAAAAATATATTTACTTGGACATTTAAAAGGACTTTCCAAATCAGAATATCTGATATAGTCATAGTAACTTCTTATCATCATCATCACCATCATCATCATCATCATCCCTTATATATGTAGTATTTTTTAGTTTTCAAAGCAAGTTGAAAGTATTCTCATATAATGTTCATTTAAAGGTCAAATTTTTGACAGCATTTGCAATCTAGGAGATAGTCACAAACCTGAAACACAGTACATACAACTACGCTATACACATCATATACACTACCTCATTTAATTATCAAAGGAATCCTTAATTCCTGTTGTTCGTGAATATAAATCTTAAATTTGAGTCTGGCTGAGAGTCTGTGTGAATAGTTTTAAAAGGTGAGAAATCATTAAAAAGGTGGCCAAGAGCCTGAGACTGGGAATTAGGTAGACCAGGGAACAAATCCCAGCTCATCTACTTACTGCCTCTATGACTTGGGAAGTTATTTTTAGTTGGTTACTCTTGGTTTCCTTATTAGCAAAGGGGAGATACTACTACTATCTCATAGGGTTGCTGTGAGGATGAAGTATTTAGAATAGTTTTTGGTAAAGAACAAGTAGCCATTAATTTTCATTAGCATTTATTCTTCATTTACCAGTATCTAAGAAGTACATTATAATACACATTTTCCTATTAATCTGGGGAAAATAGAAATCATCCTGTTCTTCTGACAGTACCTTTGCCATCCTTGGGTTCTCAGCGGCAAGAAGAAGACAGAGACCTGTTTGGCTTGAGGAATTTTGTAAAATTGTTTTGATATCATAATCTGTGCCATTCTCAGAGTAAATTGTATGGTGTTTCAAGTCTAGTCCTGAAAGGAGTGACTTCAACAAAAATTTAATTGGGTTAACCCCCACCTCCAGTAGTTTGTAGTTCTCTTCTGTCTAGTTCAGCCAGTTATTATTACCACCACTGTAATAACCCATATTTTATACCTAGTAGCAGAGGCATTTTCAGGAGAGGTAAAAGAAGTGAGTTGCAAATGCTAGTTTAATTTTCATTTTATTAATTCATCAGGTATTTGGTGAGCCCTTTCTTTTCCCCAGGTGTTACCTGGGTATCATTGGTGAAAAAATATGGTCCCTGCCTTCATGGTTTTTAAAATTGAGTGAGGGAGTTTATACACAAAGTTTTTTGTTTTTTTTGTTTTTTTTTGTTTTTTTTTTTATCCGTGAGCACACCTAGTGATATGCACATTGGCAATTCAGCATTTGAAAACCACCATTTGGATCAAGCCCCCCATACTTTCTTGGCACTAGGAGTCACGCTTAGAACTTTAAGTACCTGTGTCTAACAATAGATAAAACAATAGATAAAAATGAAAATCATAGAACACAAAGCACTAAACATGTTTAATTGTATTGTTCCAAGATTTACAGAAGCAGTTTTCATGTTTATGCTCTTTTATTCTGGTTAAAGATGTAGTTTCCTTAAAAGAGTGTTGGATTAAGAGACCTAGATATCCCTGTATATTTATTATTTATTGTTAGTTTAGAAGATCATGATTTGTAAAATGGAGATAAAACCATTTGTTAAATCTATTTTTCAAGGTTCTTGTGAAGATCAAATGAAAACAAATATAAACAAAGTCTGGAAACAAGTTTAAGACCATAATACTCAAGAGGCACTGGATAGGTAGGAAGAAATAGATGTTAGGAATATTGGTTTTTAAACACTACAAATGAGATAGTGTTTTAATACTAATTTCTGAAGATCTATATATTTCTTTCCATTGGAGAAGTAGCAATAGGGCAGTACGTGCGGTAACTTGCTAAAATACACGTGGTTTGGTTTTTTGATTTGGAATATTTTAAGTGTTAAAAAATTAACATTCCTTTGGATACTTTTGTTTTAAGAATAAATAATTGCGTATGTTTCCTAGAAATTGCCTAGAAAATAGAATGCAAAAATTTACAAATGATCTTATTTAATCTTATATTGTGGTTTAATTTATTGACTAGGTTATTTTTAAGTCTGTTTTTTTAGTAATCTCCACACCCAATGTGGGGCTCAGACTCAAGATCCCAAGATCAAGAGTTGCATCCTTTTCTGACTGAGCCAGCCAGGCGCCCCTGATTAGTGTTTATTTTAGTACTTTTGTGGGTTTAACATGGATTAGTTTTTAAACACAAATGCTTTATAGGGAAAATTGACATTTGAAAATTTGTATTTGGCTGTATATGCTGTATATAATTTGTGTATAATGTATATAATCTGTATAGGCTGTATCACAGTGATAAATGGGAAGAATGTCACAAACATAGCTTTAACATTAATTTTTTTTTAATTTTTTTTTAACGTTTATTTATTTTTGAGACAGAGAGAGACACAGCATGAACGGGGGAGGGGCAGAGAGAGAGGGAGACACGGAAGCCATCAGCCCAGAGCCCCACGCGGGGCTCGCACTCGCGGACCGCGAGATCGTGACCTGAGCTGAAGTCGGATGCTTAACCGACTGAGCCACCCAGGCGCCCCTAACATTAATTTTTATATGCTGTATGTATAGAATAAGTGAAGGTTTTAATTATTATTTCTTTTTTGTTCATTTCCCTGTGATTTCAGTCTGAATCTAAACTTTATAATGGCTCGGAGAAGGATAGTTCAGCTTCAAGCAAGCTCACAAAAAAAGAATCTCTCAAGGTTAGTTTCCACAGCTATTTCATAAATAACATTATGCTTTGCATGTGCTTTTGAAAGTAGGATAACAGAAAAAGATGTATCTCCTAAAGAAAGAAAAATAATGTTAGACAGGCACACATAAAAACTGTTACTATTTGTGTGGCACACTGGAGTCAACTGAAAAGGCTACTTGATGACCATCCAGTGCCGCTTCAGGCCTCACCTTGCCGTCCAGAGGCTGAGGACTGGTGTATCTGCACAATTGTACCTGAGTTAGGCATATCACTGTGTTGTAGAACACATGGGAAGCTGTGATGCTTTTTGACATTCAAGTTTACTAAAAGTCATGGGCTGAATTTGGCCCACAGATAGATATTTTGTTTCACCCACACAATGGTTTAAAGATTTGCAGTAACAGTTACAAGTTCAGATTTCCAGCCCCTGTCTAAGAAATACTCCCTTTGGACTGTTTTCCAGAATGACCACAGATCCTTGACCTTAAGAAATAACATGCTTTCCAGTCCACTCTAAGTCCCTGCATGGTCTATTTTACCCCCCTTTTTTTTCTTACATCTGATCCTATATGCATTTGTATTTGCAATCCCATATTAAATCTGTTAATTCAGATATGAATATTAATAAGGACCAAAGTCTGAAGTATTTTGGTTGTATAATTATTAAAACTTCTTTACTATTTAGTGCAACTAGGAAGGTTTTATAGCTAAGAGAAGTTCATCACTGGGAGTTTTCCACTACTCTTCTCTCGTCTGTGTAATAACAACAGAGCAATAATGAGACTGTTAATCCACTCCTGCCTTCCTAGACTATCTCACAGGTGACTTTTGAAAGTAAAACTTTAATATTTTGATTGAATAAATACCACTTTGTGGTTTCTTAATTATTTCTTATATCATAGTACAAAGAAGGAACAAAATTGCCAGTTGCAAATAATCATAGCATTGTTTGTAAAATGAAAAACTGGTAACAGAGTGGATTTCCATCAGTGAGAGAACTTACTAAGAAAAATTATAGAAGCAGTATAGCATGGTGGTTAAGACCATGTCTTTTAGAGCCAGTCTGCCTCTGAGTTGTGCCTGCATGACTTACTAGCTGTGTGATCCTGGGCAAGTTACTCTCTGTGCCTCAGTTTTCTCATCTGTAAAATAAAGATAATAATTGGCCTACTTCCGAGGTTATTTCAAAGATTAAATGAGGTAGTACATGTAAAGTGCTTATTAGTACAGTAATTGGTGCACAGAATATGCCCAGTAAATATTAGCTCTTACTGAGATAGGCATGGAAGTGCTCCAAAAAATATTGAATAGAAGAACCTTTTTAAAAAATGTGTTTAAAACGTAGAACCACAAAAGCTGTATATTTTTTAGGTTGTATACATAGAAAAAGCCTGAAAGGATAGTGTTTTCTGGAAGTGTTAACAGTGGTCAGTTCTGAGGATTGGAATAGGATAGGGTATAATAAAGACAGCTTTAGTTTTTTATTTGTGTTGTTTGAAATTCTTACCATGAGATTGGATTCATGTAGTATTGTGTGGCTAAAAGTAAAATTCTTCAAAAACATACAGAGCTAGTGATCAGAAAAACAAGATTCTAAACTCTAAAAATTCCTACCAGCTCTTTAAAAGTTCTTTTATCCTAAGAAGCTAGAATTCTAAAAGAGGTTTAGAATTGTATGCTCTACATTCTATAGACCTAAAAAAATTGGAAAGAAATTGCCCATTTCTAGTGAATTTTTAATTTTTCTATTATTTCTGCAAAATAGGTGCAAAAGAAAAATTACCGAGAAGAAAAGAAAAGAGCCACAAAGGAGTTACTCAGTACAATCACAGATCCTTCTGTTATTGTTATGGCTGATTGGTTGAAGGTCAGTTTGTGTTGAAGCTTGAATTCAAATTGCTGGATGTTTACCTACAGGAATAGGAAAGCCCAAAGAGCACCTAAAGCCTACAAGACAAAAACAACTCCTGGGATGATTGTTTTTCACTGGCAAACTATTAATTGTATCCCAGAGGTTCTATGTTCTAGTCATAATGGGAGAAGGAAACTTAATATTGTCTGTCTTGACAATAACATTGAAAATGGATAGCAGTTCTTTTTAAAGGGCTTTTTGATTTGTGTGACATTTATATAATCTAATTTTGCTGTTTAAATTATTAGTATTTATATAGGTGTGGCATGCATTATTGAGAAGATATGAAACAAAGTTAATATAAAAATTGTTATTTGGAAACGATTAATTTTCAGAAAAACATGCATATTGCTGTTTCCATACCTTCTTTTGGCCTCGGGTTATTTCCATTTACCTTTATTTACTTTTTTATCATCCCACTCTTTCTTTCTCATTCTTCTTTGGTAGGAATCTTTCAGACTAAATGCAAAGTGTAAGAATGATCTAGTGAGACTCTGTCTCCCAGGAAATTTTAGTATCTGGCATTAATCTAAAAGTCACCCCAGCCCTGAAAGCTTTCTATTCTCCCAAAACATTGGTCCAGCCTCCAACGTATAATCCTTATGAGATCTTTTGTCAAAGTTCTCTTACTAAAATGGGAGCCCAATGATAGTTTCCTTGTTAGTTCAGGTAGTGCTGGGATCTTCTTCAGTGTTGTACTAAAGACACGTTCTGACTTATATTGACTCTACTTAGAAATCTTTATGCTGTATATCTCATGTGGGTTTTTCAGAGCTAAGCTTCCTCTTCTGACATAGGATTTCTGCAGCTAACCCCCTAAAAGTGTCCCTAACACATCCCCTGGCTGACTTTCTAAATCATAACCTTCATTCTGATCATTTTCCATCCATGTTATACTGTCACATGTCCCAAATACAAAATGTTATCTCAGGGTAACTCTTCCATTTGCTTCTCTTATCTCTGCGTTTCTTTTACATAAACATGTACTTTTCTCAAAGATTTTCTCTCTTCTTCATTCCTGACTCCAAACTCCCCATTTCTAACTTTTTCTTGTTTAGAGTTATTGTGGTATGCCTATTTCAGGGGTTAGGGAGCCAGCCCTATATTTATTTCATAATTCAGGTAAGTGCTTTGAGAGAGCAGATGTTTTATAGTAAATAAAAGTGAGGATAATCCTAGTTTTTATTCTAAGTAGATTAGCATTCTTTTCAGTATTGTGAATTCAGTGATTTGCATAGAAACATTTTTAACAGATGACAGAAATAGACATTGATAGGAAAAACCAGTTATAGACCTACTATTGACATAGCCTTAAACCCTGGGATGAGGAACATTTTGAGACTAGAGAGAGATTCATGTAACTGTGTTTTAAAATTTTTCCAAGAACTTAAATGGCATATTTTATGTAATTACTAAGAACAAAGTAACTTAAAAAAGGTAATTTTAGGGGCTCGAAGGAGGTTCTTCCCTCTTCCTACCACTCAGTGAATATTTAGGGAATGCCTGGTGTGCATGCTGGCAGTGACTTCAGTACTGTCGATGTAGGGGGTAAAAGGGGAAAGAATCTTAAAAGATGGAATAATCTTATACTCCCACAAATAAAATTACAATAGACGGTAAGAAGAAGAGAATCTTGGGACTAGGAAAAGTATATTTTAATGGCCCCTGAGCTGGCGTGGAGGGTTAGGAAAAGCATTCTATTCTACTTGGCACATTACTTTGAAACTGTTGACCTAGCCTCTAGGTAGACTTTAAGTTCTTCAGAAGCAGGAGCCATGCTTTTTGTCTTTCTGTGCAGTCCTTGACATCTAGTAGCTTAAAAAAAAAATCTATTGAATCTTAAGTGTATATGTTGTAGAAATTTTAGATATTTGCCATTACTGAATTTGTATCTTGTGGAGCAAAAAAGATAAAAACAGCTTTATTTCCTAAATGAACTTATCTTTCTGTAGATTCGTGGTACTTTAAAGAGTTGGACCAAGTTGTGGTGTGTTTTGAAACCTGGGGTGCTACTGATTTATAAAACCCAGAAAAATGGTCAGTGGGTAGGAACAGTCCTTCTGAATGCCTGTGAAATCATTGAGCGTCCATCAAAAAAGGACGGCTTTTGTTTCAAACTTTTTCATCCTTTGGAGCAGTCTATTTGGGCAGTGAAGGTAAGCACTCTTATATAGGTGAAAGGTAAAGATGACAATCTGTAAGTAGAACGGAGATAAATCAATTAACCTAATGATTGCTAACCTCTGCAAGCACTTCTAAATTTGCTTGTTTTCAAGTGCATTGTTCCTCTTTTTTCTCTACCCACAATGAATTGTGTACCAAAAGGCTTTGTTTACCATTAAGATCTAACTTAAGGGATCTTAAGCCACCTGGGTGACTCAGTCAGTTAAGTGTCCGACTTCAGCTAGGGCATGATCTCGTGGTTCGTGAGTTCGAGCCACACATGGGGCTTTGTGCTGACAGCTCAGAACCTGGAGCCTGCTTCAGATTTTGGGTCTCCCTGTCTCTCTGCCCCTCCCCCGCTTGCATGTGAGCAAGCTGTCTCTCTTTCTTTCAAAAATAAATAAGCATTAAAAAAAACTATAAAAAGATCTGACTTAAAATTTTTTGAGGAAAATGTTTCCCAAATTTACTCTGTACCTTATAAACTCTTATCCATGGGGATTCAGTTTGTAGTGTGTTTTTAAAAATTTGCAATTACCAGAGCACCTGGGTGGCTCAATTGGTTAGGTGTCCAACTTCGACTCAGTTCATGATCTCACAGTTTGTGGATTCAAGCCCCACGTCAGGATCTGTGCAGATAGCTCAGAACCTAGAGCCTGCTTCAGATTCTGTGTCTTGCTTTCTCTCTGCCCCTGCCCCACTCATGCTCTCTCAAAAATAAATAAAAATATTTAAAAAATAATAAAACTAAAAAGCATAACTGTGATCACTCCTGTGTTATAAAAGCAGAAACTTAATCAGGAAAATAGAAACGCCTTATTTGATTAACTACCAAGGGATTCTACAAACATTAGACATTCCATATATGCTAACGGAAATAATGAATTTAGTTACATTATTACAAAGCAATAATTGTTTCATTTTCTAAGAAGATCAGTTATACATGAATAAAGGGTTTAGATGTTCTCCCTTAAGGAAAACCACCTAATTGAGATATAGAGTTAAAATAGCTTCAGCTTAAAAATTTTTTTTTTTTTAGTGTTGCTTAATTAGGCAGTATACATACACCTCTTAAAAACCTGGACTTTTGGGGCACCTGGGTGGCGCAGTCGGTTGAGCGTCAGACTTCAACCAGGTCACGATCTCGCGGTCCGTGAGTTCGAGCCCCGCATCGGGCTCTGGGCTGATGGCTCGGAGCCTGGAGCCTGTTTCCGATTCTATGTCTCCCTCTCTCTCTGCCCCTCCCCCGTTCATGCTCTGTCTCTCTCTGTCCCAAAAATAAATAAACGTTGAAAAAAAAAAAACAAAAAAACCTGGACTTTTAACCTTTATTTCAGTAGTCTGTAGTCATACCAGGAATAAATTTAGGATTAGAGAGTTAGTTTCATTCTGGAATTAGGTACTTCCCATAGGGAAAGAATTTAACCCATAGAACCTCTGTTAAGTATATATCATGTGATTCTCAAGTAAGAAAAAAAAAAAACACTTTCAAAACCTTTTATGTACAGTATTCTTTACTACTACTCTTAGGAATTGTAAGGATTATAATGAATTTTTATTTTTTTTTAATGTTTTATTTATTTTTGAGAGCATGTGACTGGGGAAGGGGACAGAGGATTTGAAGCAGGTTCTCTGGTGACAGCAGAGAGAGCCTGATGCAGGGCTTAAACCCACAAACCGTGAGATCATGACCTGAGCCAAGGTCGAATGCTCAACCAGCTGAGCCTCCCAGGTGCCCCAGAATTTTAATGAATTTTTAAATTATTAAAAATTTTTAATGTCAAATTTATTGAATTCCCAATACTGGTGGGAGGAAAATTTGCACAATTAGACAATCATCAGAATATTTTCCACAAGCAAAATATGCTCAGGATATTGTTTAAACACCTTCAAAGTCAGTATCTATGATTAAGTAAAAGTAATATTTGTGAGTTTTTACTTTGTATTAGGGACTCGAACATTTTATATGGACTCTTTTTTAATTCTCATACCTTTAAGGAGGTTATAATTTTCCCCTGTTACCTAGGTAGAGAGATTAAGGCCTAAAGAGTTTACCTAAGAAATTTTTCTAGCATGGAACCAAGCTTGAAACCTAAGCAGTGTGACTAGATCCTACTCTGTGATGGTTCTAGGAACTGGCCCATAAATTAGAAAGCTATTTGAAAATACCCAAGGGATATTACAGTATTAGCTAAAATTATATTGACTTTTTCTACTTTTTCATTTTGAATCTTTACCTTCTTTATGTTTATGCTTCTCAAATTCATTTTATTCTTTGATCTTAAAACTTAAAATTATGCTTTACTATCAAAATTATACTGTGAGTTCATCCTCAGATTTCCTTCCCAAAGAATAACTGCGTTCACCTAAGATTAGCCTTGGTGATACTAATTATTTAGGGTTCTTGGTGTTGTATACTCCTAAAACAAATAACCCTCGCCAACAACAACAAAGAAAAAATTCCATTTTATTTCTGGAAAAATAAAATTAACTGTTTTAGTTAGTATTTCATAACAAGTATTTTATAACAAGTATATCAATGGTTGTAAAACAGATTTTTTTTCCCCTAGACCTATTCAAAATTCATTTCTCTTTTTCTTATAAATTTTATTTCCAGGTTTTTTTTTAGGCCTATAGAAATTTAATGTTACTTAGTATCTTTTGGATGGAAATTCTCTGTTAAATTAAACTTTGGTCTAGTATAATAAGTTGCAGGTTTTTCTTTACTATGTGAACCATAAATAGAGATCATGTTTAATGATAGCTCTAAGTTGTTCAACTTTCTATAAAAGATGTATACTTGTTGGAGGAGGAAAACTTTCCTTAATACTTACTTTCTTAAAACTTTACCTAATATTTTTTAAGCATAAAATTAAAGCTTGTTTGCTTTTAGATTATTATAGGTAATAGTGGATGATATGAAGTTGAGATTTCATAATATGAACTGTACACCTTTTCTTTGCTTTGCTTTGCTTTGCTTTGCTTTGCTTTGCTTTGCTTTGCTTTGCTTTGCTTTGCTTT